>NW_007253859.1:213098-236629 GCF_000164805.1 Carlito syrichta | reverse complement strand
TTTTTTTTTTTTTTTTTTTTTTTTGCTGAGGCTTGTTTTGGCTATTCTTGGTTTATGTTTCCATATGAATTCCTGTATTGTTGTTTCTAGGTCTGAGAAGAATGTTGCTGGTAATTTGATGAACATAAGATATGATTAGGTATGCCAGTTTCTCACACCAAAGTTTGCATTTACAAATAATGACTTGCTGGCTATAGTCAATTTTTAAATACATTGAGTTGTCTTTATATTTTAATCTCTGAGATGAGATTCAAGTTTAACAGTCTTCATTTGGAATTACCTGATGGAAATAAGCACAAAGAAGATGATTTTACATTTAAAGTAATTACTTGTAACCAGCCCACTTTTCTTCCAGAAAGTATGATTATGAAAGTAGACTGATATTCTAGGATACAGTTGAAAAAATGTAAATAAAGCCCAAATATGTTTTATATGTTTATGTACAAGCCTGAGAGAAATATTTAAAAAGTTTTAGTCTTTCTTGCCTGTCTATAAGAGATCAAAAAAAGTTGTTTGTTGGTTTCAGTTTTTCTACCTAAAAATTGCATTTATAAAATTAAAAAAAAAAAAGATTCTCATTTGGTTCCATATTGTCAGCGAAAACATCAAGAGCAGAGAATCTTCTGTTTGTATTTATTTCTAGGTACTCTTAATTCTCTGTATTCTCTATGGAAAAAAAATACTTTTCCAAATTTCACTAAAAATATTTTAAATTTCCTTAATATTTACTGCATTTAAAAAGTGTTCTTGAATCTTTAGAACAACATGAGAAGCAAGTATTAATATTCTTATTTTAATACAAAAATCTGAAGATTGGAGAGATTAGGGCATTTTTCCAAGATCAAAGACAATAAAAATTAATGCAAGATTAAAGCAGGTTGGCTGGGTACTGTGGCTGAAGCCTATAATTCCAGCACTTTGGGAGGCCAAGGCAGGAAGATGCATGGGCCTGGGATTTTAAGACCAGCCTGGGTATTATAGCCAGACCTCGTCTTTACAAACAAAACAAAACCCACAAAAAAACCTAACTGAGCAAGGTGGCATTTGCTTGTAGTCCCAGCTACTTGGGAAACTGAGGCAGAAGCAGAAGGTTTACCTGAGCCCAGGAGGTTGAGGCTGCCATGAGCTGTAAGCATGCCGTTGCACTCCAGGCTAGGCAACAGAATGAGACTTTGACTCAAAAAAAAAAAAAAAAAAAAAAATTTAGAAACAAGTTTATATTTAACCAGAGCCTCTTTTTCTAAAAAGAAAAGAAAAAAGAGAGAGAAGAAGAAGGAGGAGGAGGAGGAGGAGGAGGAGGAGGAAAGAAAAATAAATTCTGTTTGATTTGCTTTGTGAATCTGAAAGACAAGAATCTGATTAACAGGTAGAAGATTCCAAGAAGGGGTCTGTTAATGGGTTTTATTTATGGAAAGATTTAGAACTATATGCTGTGTTTGTCAGTACATTTTGAGAAATTTACTTTGAGTATGAGTTTATGGGTTATCTGTAGCTCATTTTGGTGGAATATGAAAATTAAGACCTTTCTTTGCAAGACCCATGATAGTCACAGCTACATTATTTTATTTACCTTTGTCTTAATTAAAAAAGTATGATTCCAAGTCTAAAGCTACAAGAAAGCATGACTAAAAACAGTTTTAACTTGATTGTGGGTGTTTTTGAGTATTAATGTCAATAAGGTCAGTGGGTTGGACTTTTGTCACTTGTTTAGTCCACCTAGAATTTGAATTATTTTCTCTTGAAAGAAATTCCATTAATCATACTACTATAAGAAAGGATTGGCAGTGGTGGGACACTGCCAGGGAGGGAGAGGGGAGGCACACAACATGAATAAGGGTACCTGATCTCAAACCAGGTGAAGTGGGGACCAAGGGAAGACCCAACCTTTACCTATAAAGATGACAACTTATCTACTTAATCCTGAATTGTACCCCACAACTTTACAAATAAAATAAAATAAAACAAAATAAAAAATAAGATGAGATTCTTTTTTTTTTAGTGGTATAGCTTTTATCCTCTCTTATAAAACCTGAAAGGCTAAATATTCACTTTCCCTTGTAGTTCTACTTCATGCTCAGCAGTGAAAGACTTTGAAGGGATAGAGTCATGAGAAAAGTAACACAGTGAACTCTTTCTCATCATCATAGTGACAGTAAATGTGCGTGTAATGTCAAATTTCCAAAATAGAATGAATGGGCATCAAGGCTGGTGGCATTAGCAACTGCAGTAAAATTGTGTTCCTGGTACAGGAGACATAGCCCTGAGAGTTGTAGTATTTATTGGTTGGTGGTGAAGGTAAAGCTTTCCTTATCAGTCCAGGCCTGTAACATATTATTTAATTTTACTGGGAGATGTTTGTAATGCTGCGGCACCCAACTTACAATGATTTGACTTAAGAGTTTTCATTTTATAATGGGTTTATCTGGACATAATTCCATCATAAGTGGTAGGTGGAAGAGCACTCGGACAAATAAAAAACAATTGCTTTCTGTACTACATAGCAAATTTCCACATATCAAGATGAAAAAGAGCCATAAGCTAACAGAAAAATGGGCAAAGAGTGTTTGCATGCAGTTTACAGAAGATACATCACAATGCAGGATTTCATTGCTTCCTACCAATCTACTCTGAATTTCTGTATATATATTCATTTTATTTTGTGTAAAGTGTTCCACAACAATGATAAACCACAGTTTATCAGTTCTTACATTAACCATTAGATTATTTTCCACTTATTACTATCATAAAACCACCTATAATGAACATTCTTATGCATATCTTCTGTAATTCCTCGACCAACTCAACTTTGACAAAAGCTCCACCAACAACTAGTGGAGAGAGGAGAATCTATTCCGCAAATGATGCTGAGAAAACTGACTGATCATAAACAGAAGATTTAAACAGAACCCCTACCTACCACCATATACAAAATCAACTCTAAATGGATCAAAGACCTAAACATAAAACCTCAAACTATAAGAATCTTAGAAAATGCTGGAGACACCCTTATGGGACTTGGAACTGGCAACCGATTCCTGAACAAAACCCCAAGTGCCCATGCCATAAGAGATAAGACAAGCAAATGGGACCTCATTGAACTGAAAAACTTCTGCAAAGCAAAAGAAATAATCAAGAGAGTGGGGAGATAGCCTACAGAATGGGAAAAAATATTTGCCAATTGTTTATCCGACAGAGGCCTACCATCCAGGATTCCACAAAGAACTCTGTGTCAAAAGAAAAAAACAACAACAACAAACAGTCCCATTAAAAAGTGGGCAAAAGACATGAATAGATACTTCTCAAAGGAAGATATATGGGCAGCCAACAGAAACATGAAAAAGTGCTTAGCCTCACTAATCATCAGAGAAATGCAAATCAAAACCACATTGAGATACCACCTAACCCCAGTAAGAATGGCCAACATTAATAAAACATACAACAACAGATGCTAGAGAGGATGTGGCGAAAAAGGAATGCTTCAACACTGCTGGTGGGAATGCAAACTAGTGTAACCTCTTTGGAAAACAGTGTGGTGATTTCTGAAAGATCTAGAAATTGACCTTCCATGTGACTCACCAGTCTCCCTACTGGGAATATGCCCAGAGGAGCTCAAATCGTTCTACAAAAAGGATACATGCACATACATGTTTATTGTAGCACTATTTACAATAGCAAAAACATGGAACCAACCATGCTGCCCGCTGAATCTGGACTGGATAAAAAAAAATATGGTACATATACACAAGGGAATATTATGTAGCCATAAAGAAGGACAAACACATGGACTTTGCAGCAACTTGGATGGATTTAGAGTCAATCATACTCAGTGATCCATTACAGAAACAAAGAACATAGTACCGCATGTTCTCACTCATAAGCGGACCCTGATCATTTACCATGATACTGTAAGAAAGGAATTAGCAGTAGTGGGATACTGCCAGAGTGGTGGTAGGAGGCGGGGTAGGGGAAGGGGCGACACAACATCAATAAGGGTACTTGATCTCAAACCAGGCAAAGTGGGGACCAAAGAAAGTTCCAAACTTTAACTGTACAATGACCGCTTGTATACCTAATCCTGAATTGTGTACCCCACATCTTTAAAATGAAAAAAGAAATAATTATTTTGTTCTTTAAAATTGAAAATAGGAGAAATGGAAGAAAAATGACAAAATTTTAATCTCTGTTCAAACTTTACTGTGGGTATACAGATGTTTGTTATAGTATGTTTCATGTTTATAATATTTCAGAGTTAGAAATTAAAGAAAAAACTGTCTAAAGCACTTTAGCTAAAATGAATCATTGATATTAATCTTATTATTAGAATAACTCTAGAGACCCCTATTATTAGACAAAAACTCATTCTGTTGGTTTTATTTTTATTACTATTTACTACCTGAAAGATAAGATTTGTGAAATATGTGGTGATTTAAAGTTATATTTATATTTATTATATATACAAGTAAATGTATAGAGGTAACATATATATGACATACACACAGATATGTTTATTGCTTCTGTTTTTTGCTTGTTTTAGATAATGGAGAGAGTTGATAATTTTATAAAGAAATCTATGTTTGAATATAAGTACTTAATCTCTTTGAGACTTAGTTTTATTTTATTTCTCCTAAGCTCTTCTCTAGCTTCACTTGAAAAAAGATACATTTCTTAACTCAACATGTTGATTACCTTACTGGAGACTCAGTATTCTTATACAACAAGTTTGAACACTATTAATAATTTATTTAGAATAACATTATATATAAACATTCTTTGTGAACTCTAAAAAGCTATATTAAAAACAGATATTAACATTTCCTTTAATTTCTGCTTTCAATGTCTCTAGACTAAAAACCAAGAGATTAGTGCATATTTCTGTATTACTCATTGAGTACTAATGCACAAAGTACTAAAGTCATTGCTGTCATTTTATCAAAATGAAAAAACGGTAGACATTACTCAATATTTTTGTCTGTGGAAAGTCACGCCTGTGATCCAAATGGTGAATTGGCTTGAATGATTCTTTTTTTCTCCCTGCTAGAAAGAACCCATGAACTATTTGAGGGCAAAAAAACTCTCAGATTCTGTTTTTTTTAACATGCACTCCCAAAATGGAATGATTTCCTAGCAAACTTTAGGACTGAGAAAAAATTTCTTTGAAATCTCTGATCCCATAATAGAATTTCTTTTAGTGTGGGTCTTTTGGTGACACATTCTCTTAACTGTATCTTTCTTTCAGTTTTGGAAGATCATTCTGCTAAATAATAAATTCTAGATTAGCATGTTGTTCTTTCAGCATTTTAAACATGCCATTTCATTCTCTTCTATATTCCGCAGCATCATTGAAAAGATAGCTGCTGGTCTTACTGGTGCTCCCTGTAGATAACATATCTTTTTATTCCCTCTCTGATTGCTTCAAGGGTGCTTATCTGTCTTCAGTTTTTAACAATTAGGCTATTGTTAGCATTGGTTTGTTTTTCAGGCACTCACCTTGGCCAGAGGCTTGCTGAGTTTCTTGAATTTGTGTGCTGCTATCTTTTATTGGTTTTGGGAAAGTCTTGGCTGTTAGGTCTTCTGATACAACTTCTGCCTCAATTTATTTTCTCTCCTTCTTGACTTCAGTTTATGTTAGCTTTCCACTGTGTTTCACATGTTTCCTATGCCTTTGTTTTTTCTGTCTCTGTCTCTATCTCAGTCTCTCTGTCTCTGTCTCTCTCTCTTCCCCGAGTTTCAGGTTGCATATTTTCTACTGACCTGTTTTTGAACTTAGTAATCCTGTCTTTTACTGTATCCAATTTTCTATTAAGTGCCTCTGACTAGTTCTTAATTTCAGATGTATTTTTCGAATCCAGAGTGTCCATTTGATGATTTCTGCCAGAGATTATTCTTCCTTTACTTCCTTAGGCAGATCATAGAAGGAAGTGATCAGCTCAATCCAATCCAGGGTTCACCTGGATTGGCTTTGGGTTGCAATTTTAGGAGGACTCAACCAACGTGTAGTTTAGCCCTATCCTTGGGCATTGCTCTCCCAGGTATGTGATTGAGAGCCTGGCAAGTCTCCATCATTTCAGCCCTAAAAAATTGGGAAATTCAGTTATACCTTTCAGAATTTTTGCGTGTAATTCATTGTTTTTCTATCACAAACAGCTTCAAAATCAGGCAAAGTTATTGAGGGAGAGACCAAGAGTGGTCTGAAGCAGGCCCCCTTTCTTTCTCATGGGTTTGTTTTCCTGAGATGATGGGAGACTTAGTTTCCAGTCTAGAACACCAAGCTCTTGTGCAATCCTGGAATGAAAAAAATATCCCTTAGGGGAAAACATATCATGAGTTCAGAGTTACTCTAGTTTCTATCACATCATTCCAGTTCATGTGAACTTCAAACCTGCAAATTTCCCCAGTGACCAAAACATCTGAAGATTATCAATTTACCTAGAAAGCACTAGTCTCTTTGCTTCCAAAGTTCTCTAATATGCTTTTTAAAAATTTTTTTTATTTTTTTGAGTTGGAGTCTCACTCTGTTATCCAGGCTGGAGTGTAGGGGCACACTCACGGCCACCACCGCTTCAACTTGCTGGGCTCAGGTGATCCTTTTGCCTCAGCCTTCTAAGTAGCTGGAACTACAGGCATGCGCCACCAAGCCTGGCTAATTTTTTGATTTACTGTAGAGATGAGGTCTCACCAAATTGTCCAGGCTGGTCTCAAACCCAGGAGCTCAGGCAATCCTCTCACCTTGGCCTCCCAAATAATATGTTTAATAAAATAATTCTTGAAATTCTTCGGTGTTTTCTTCTAACTGTGGCAGTAGGACCTACTGTAGTGGGTCTGCCACCACCTAGTACATTCTACTCAGAAATGGAAGTTCTATGGCATAGTTTTGGATTATGTTCCTGACAGTTTAGACTCAAGTCTAGTTCTACAGCCTTTTCAGTGTTTCTTCAAACCACACACAAAATCTTTGCATAACTTTCAAGCCCACCATCTCCACCTTATTCAGGCAGGATCTGCTTTTGTTTCTTATAACAGAGAGCCTTGACATTGCAGTGGAGGTAAGGATGAGATGAAAAGTACTGAGAGAAACATTGGCTCATAAGAAGATTGATGTTGGGATAAAGAGACCACAGTGTTCAGGCATTTCAGGACGGGAGGCAAAGTGAAGTTCCATGATTATCTGCACATGTGAGCCTAACTCTAAACAGACCAAGTGGGAGCAGTTGTAATTCTGTGGATGACGCTACAAGGGGATATGCAGTGATCAGGCAGAGGTATCTGCTACAGTGTCTGTATCTGCAGATACAGTGAGAAAAGAGGTCAATGCTCTAACCAAATGGGATGAGTCACCACAACTAGAGGAAAGCGTAAGGACCAGATACTTCCTGCCCTTTGCTAATTGGAAATTTAGGTTTACCTTGTATCCAGAGGCCATATGGAGAAAGAGTTGGAGGAAAAGTGAAAATCTGGAAATGAGTAATTACTCTAAATAGACTATTTCCAAATAAAGCCACTAGGATACATTTAGTTGGCAAACTTGAGAGCCAAGATGAGGTAAGTAATGTAAAACACAGAAAATCATATTTCTGCATGTCTGAGTATATAGACAGTAGATTTCAACCCTTTGACAATATATGGTGAAACATAGTACAATGTTGAGGCAGAAAATTTTTTCCTTTGGCTCTGGTAGACAAAAATTAAAAATTCACTTCAAGGTTATCAACAAATATATGTAATCTGGTTATACTTGAATTTTATTA
The DNA here is from genome assembly GCF_000164805.1 of Carlito syrichta. NCBI lineage: Eukaryota > Metazoa > Chordata > Mammalia > Primates > Tarsiidae > Carlito > Carlito syrichta. The sequence continues at coordinate 228,884 of NW_007253859.1, read as the reverse complement.
ACAAAAATTTCTTTTATTTGGGGGGTCAAGTTGAATTTTCTTCTGGACAATAGTGAACACAACTATTTGCTTACTGAGAGTTGAAGGATCACAGAAAACCTTTCAAAGCCTGTCATTTGAATACTTATTGCTTTCTGTCATTAAAAAAGTAAACTTGGAATTTCTTTTTCTGCTCCAGTTCCAAAAATAGTTGGTGGAAAGAGAAGCACATGATCTCTCAGTTGGATCAATTTGAATTAAGAAAGGGGGGGAGGGTAGTAAAAAGAAAGCTATAACCAGATGTTACCTTCCTATTTATCTAAGAAGATATCTACATAATAGACTAATGAAAATGACAAAGCTCTTTCGTTTGAGTTCTTTTAGGCTCCAAAAAATAGAGAAACAGTTTTTGTCAGTGAGTGCAGATTTTTCTTAATACAACCTGTCCATTGTATGACCTAGACTCCGTGGTGTACAGCACGAAGTAACTCTCTCGTCCCCGTACTTCAGCTAACCTAGAAAATATCCCACCAATTTTCTTCTTCCTTGCCCAGGAAGATCCCAGAACCTTTTAGTAATTTTCAGCTCTGAGAATTTTATTTAGTAGTGATATACTAGAAGTTCCGTCGAGACTACATTGAAGTTTTAATATCATACCTAATTCAAGATTCTCCCTCTCTGCATGTGGCCTCAACTCCCATTCCTGCCCACCCTAATCTGTGGCTCAAGGACTGGTAGTAATGGTTTCTTCATACAGTTCCTCTTCTTTCCACTCCATTATCTGGTTTGTCCTAGGGTTAGGAAGACCGAGAATGGGGATTAGAGGAAAAGGGACAACACTTTGTATTTGGGTGGGCTTGCCTGTGTCTTGCTGTGACTGAACATTAAGCCTTTCTTTGTGACAGGAATTCAAATGGTGACTCTTTAGTGATATATTAATAAGTTCTCAGAAAGCCCCATATCTGACTTCCAGACTTTACCAGTCCCTGATGCAGATAGCACCGTTTATAAAATTGTTGTAATATCTTTTTAGACCTAGACCTATTCAATACTTCTTCAGTCTTTTACAGCAATTCCCTGCCTTGCCAGTTCACCTTTCTTGGACAAGAATTCCTCAAGATATGAATTACATTTGGAGGGGTTCACTTTGCCCTTTAGCTTTGAGGAAGAGGGAGACATTTAGAAAAACAGATAAGCATTTTGACGTGATATTTGAATCTTAAAATAGATTTAAATAAGCAGCCACCAAGGTTCCGTACCCATTCTTGGGGCACTGAGAAACATGTCGCTTCTAGGTCTTTCTACCTACTTTTCAGTACTAAGGTTGAAGGGTTTCTGTCATCCTATACCTTTTGTTCAAAAACTTATATTCCCAAGGAGGTAGAGTAGAAAAACACAAAATTCGTCTAAAATCTAGAGTGTGGCAGGTAGCCTGCATTTGTTGGTGGGTAAAGTGTGAAAGAAGTAAAATTTTTAAACGCTTTTTTTAAAAAAACAGGATTTATTGAGAGGACAGAAAAGTTCCCACAGTGTGGGGTAGGGGGTGGGGTGGGGGAAACAGGGGCTTGTCCAATTTTTTCAAATCCTAACAATAAAATTTTGACATGAGTACATGAATTTAAATTATTCCTACTTAATGGATTCATTTTTGTTTTCCCACTTACTTTTAGAAGTTGAAAATGATAAACAATAAGTAACACGTGGGTTTTAAATAAAGTTAAATTTATTGGACATAGGGTTTCACTCCAGTCACTTTTGTTTCCTTTGAGGAATGTTTTCTTTTTACCATTTTTTTGCATTCCATATATGTTGCCACAAAGCACTTTTGCACATTTTCCCACCCAGAAAATTATGCCATATAGAATAAGTCTGAAAGAAGAGAGTCTATTATTCTCAGCTTTGAATAAATTCCATGCATCATACTTTCCTGTGGTAAAGCCAGATACAAGTACAGAGCAATTAAATGACAGAAATGAGAAACACAGACTTGACCACGTGCGTGGTGTTTCTTCTTCCCTGTGGGAGTTTATTTAAACTGTTGATAACTGATTTTTGGAAAGAAAGCCTCTCACAGTATGAAATGCATTTCTTATTCTTGTGTCATGGGGCATATTTACTTGAACAAAAAATTATTTTGAGAAATTCAGACTTTCTGGACCAAAATAAATATCTTAAAAATTAAAATAAATCCACCAAAGGCTTTCTTGACTTTTAATAAGCTTGTGTGTGTATTGTGTGCACACACAATATATTTGAATGTATGCTATATTTCATCATTCAGTACTTTTGCATGTGGACATTTATGTTTCCAATTAACTCAAACTAGAAGGATATTTTGATATCTGTGAATAGAAATAGTAACTTACATTATTCTGTAATCTTATTTCTCTTAACTTGAACCTGGTATCTTCTCGACTTTAACACTTAATCCCATGCTATAATAAAAGTATTAATTATAGCTCAGATTATTGAATGCTTTCTATAGGTTAGGAGTTGTTCATAACAATTTTTATATATTTAGTAATTTAATCTTGGTAGTGACTTTATGAGGTAGGTACTAACATTATTTCTGTTTTTATCAGATGAGGAAATCAAGGCACAGAGAAAATTCCACAGGGACCCAGAGCTAGTATACGATGTAGCCTGGATAAAAGTGAGGCCACGGGTTTCCTAATTCTATGTCTTTAACTACCCTGTATTGAAGTTGTGATAGGAAATGGGCAACAAAAACATCTTCATCAGTCAGAATCAATGAAAATCAATAGATTTACACATAATCTTTTGTTTTGATTTCCACTTTTTAATTTCATTGCAATTGGCATTTCGATTGCCAGTTGTTATGGTGATTTTGAAACAAGGCACACACCATACAATGAAGAACCAAAGGACCACTGTCTAGAACAGGAATTGACAAAAGGCTTCTTCAGAGAATACTGACACCACCTACTAATAATACTTTTTATCCTGATCTATGAAGATTCTGATTCAGCAGGTTTTTGGCCGCGACCTTGGAATCTCTATTTTAAATCTCTCCTGTAGATCTGGACATGATTTAAATCAGTGAATTCCAATTCAGCTTTTTAAAGAGCTGTTACATTGTTATTGTTTCAGTTTACTGAACGCTATGCTATTACTTAAACTATAATCTGAAGTTTTAATTTTAACACATCTCTTTTTTTAAAAAATTAGAAAACTTTTTTTTTTTTTGAGTTGGAGTCTCACTCTGTCACCCAGGTTGGAGTGCAGTGGCATGCTCACGGCCACTGCAACCTCGACCTGCTGGGCTCAGGTGATCCTTCTGCCTCAGCCTTCCAAGTAGCTGGAACCACCAGCATGGGCCACCATGCCCATCTAATTTTTTGTTTTATTGTAGAGACAAAGTTTTGTCATGTTGCTCAGGCTGGTCTTGAACGCTTGAATGTGGGCGATCTTCTTGCCTCTGCCTCCCAAAGTACTGGGATTACATGCATAAGCCACTGCAGCCGGCCTAATTTTTAAATTTTATTTTAAAGATATGGGGTACAATTCAGGGTTAGGTACATAAGTGGTCACTGTACAGGTGAACTTTGGGCCTCCGCTGGTCCTCATTTTGCCTGGTTTGGGATCAGGCACCCTTATTAATGTTATGTGTCCCAAACCCTCCCCTGGCAGTGTCCGCTACTGCCAATTTCCATCATATAGTATTACGATAAATATTCAAAGCCCACTTATGAGAAAATGTGGTACTCAGTTCTTTGTTTCTGTGATAGATCTCTGAGTATTATAGACTCTAAATCCATCCAAGTTACTGCGAAGTTCATAAATTTGTCTTTCTTTATGGTTGTGTAATATTTCATCGTGTATATCTAACACATTTAAAAAAATCCAGTCAGCTTTTGATGGGCAGCATGGTTGGTTCCATGTTTTTGCTGTTGTGAATAGTGCTGCAATAAACATATGAGAGCAGGTATCTTTTTTTGTAGAAAGATTTGAGTTCCTTCAGGTTTATTTCCAGAAGGCAGATTGCTGGGTTGTATGGAAGTTTGAATTTTAGATCTTTTAGAAATTGTCACACTGTTTTCCACAGAAGTGGAAAACTACTAATTTACATTCCCACTAACAGTGTAGAGGCATACCCTTTTCTCCACATTCTCTCCAGTTTCTATTTTTTTTTCTTATTCTTTTACATATGTGGTACAATTCAGGGTTAGGTATACAAATGTTCATTATGAAGGTACCCTTGTTGATGAGGTGCGCCCCCCTTTCCCTGATAGTTTCCTGCTACTACCAATCCCACCCCCACGCTGCCCTGGTGGTTTTCCACTACCGCCAATCCTTTCTTAATAGTATTACGATAGTTGTTCAAGGTCCACTTATGAGAACATGTGATACTCGGTTCTTTGTTTCTGTGATAAATCATTCAGTATTACAGATTCCAAGTTCATCCAAGTTGCCACGAAGTTCATAATAATGTCCTTTATGGCTATGTAATGTTCCATCCTGTATATGTGTCACCTTTTTCTTTTTTTTAAAAAGTGTCTAGCTCATTGATTTTTAAAAAAATTTTTTTTGACTAAGTTTTTTTTATTTTAAATATGTGGGGTAAAATTCAGGGTTGAGTATACAAATGTTCATTATGCAGGTACCCTTGTTGATGAGGTGTGCACCACCCTCCTTGGCAGTATCCTGCTACTGCCAATCCAACCCCCCCAAAGAAATTTCCCACTACTGACAATCCATTTCTTTCAGTATTATGATAATTGTTCAAGGTCCACTTATGAGTGAGAACATGTGTTACCCAGTTCTTTGTTTCTGTGATAGGTCACTCAGAATTATAGACTCTATGTCCATCCAAGTTGCTGTGAAGTTCATAATTTTATCCTTCTTTATTTATGACTGCATTAATATTCCATCTTGTATATGTACCACATTTTTTTATTCAGTCCTTCAATGGGCAGCATGGTTGGTTCCATTTTTTTTTTTTTTTGAGTTGGAGTCTCACTCTGTTGCCCAGACTGGAGTGCAGTGGCTGCTCCCGGCCACCGCAGCCTCGACTGCTGAGCTCCGGTGATCCTTCCACCTCAGCCTTCCAAGTAGCTGGAATTACAGGCATGCGCTACCACGCCCAGCTGATTTTTTGATTTATTGTAGAGATGAGGTCTCGCTGCCCAGGTGGGTCTCGAACCCGCGGGCTCAGGCAGTTCGCTCACCTCAGTCTCCCAAAGGTGTGGGATTACAGGCTGAGCCACTGAGCCCGGCACTTTTTGAGTTATTGATGATGACCATCCTGACTGGAGTTAGGTGGCATCTCAGCATGGTTTTAATTTGTATTTCTTTGATGACTAGTGAGGCTGAGCATTTTTTCATATATCTGTTGTCTGTTTGTATGTCTTCTTCTGAGAAGTGTCTGTTCATATCTTTTGCCCACTTTTTAATAGGGCTGTTTGCTTTTTTCTATTCAGCATGTTTGAGTTCCTTGTAGATCCTGGATGTTAGGCCTTTGTCAGATATACAGTTGGCAAATATATTTTTTCATTCTGTGGGCTGTCTCCCCAGTCTCTTAATGATTTCTTTGTTTTGCAGAAGCTTTTCAGTTTGATGAGGTCCCAATTGTCAATCCTATCTCTTAGGGCATGGGCTATCAGAATTTTGATCAGGAAGTGGTTCTTTTCCAATTTCTGTATGGGTGTCTCCTGCATTTTCTAAGATTCTTATGTTTGAGGTTTTAAGATTAGGTCTTTGATCCATTTAGAGTTGATTTTTGTGTATGGCAATAGATAGGGTTCCTGTTTCATTCTTCTGCATGTGGTCAGCCAGTTTTCCCAGCACCATTTACTGAATAGGTTCTCCTCTCCTCAGTGGTTGTTGGTAGTGGCTTTGTCAAAGATAAGTTGACTGAGAAATTGAGGTTTTGCTTCCGGAATCTCTACCCTGTTCCATTGGTCTATATGACTATTCTTATACCAATACCAGGATGTTTTGATTAGTGTAGTCTTATAGTAAAGTTTAAAGTACAGAACTGTGATACTTCCTACTTTGTTTCTTTTGTTTGGGATTGCTTTGGCTATTGGTGGACTTTTATGTTTCCTTATGAATTTCTGTGTAGTTTCCAGGTCTGAAAAGAATGATGTTGGCAATTCAATGGGTAGTGTGTTGAATCTATAGATTGCCTTGGGTAATCTACATCTTAGCAACATTAATTGTTCTAATACATGAGTATGGAATATTTTTCTATTTGTTTGTGTCTTGTTTGATATCTTTGAGCAGTGTTTGTAGTTTTCGTTGTAAAAGTCTTTCAATTTTCTGGTTAGAAAGATCCTGAGGTATTTCTTTCTTTTTATGTGTGTGTGGATATTGTGAATGGAATTGTGTTTTTTATTTGGTCTCTGCCTATTTGTTGTTGGTGTATAAAAATGTGACTGTCTTTTGCACATTGATTTTGTACCCTGAGATTTGCCATAGTCCTTTATCAGTGCAAGGAGATTTTTGACAGATTCTCTTGTGTTTTCAAGGTATAGGATTATATTGTCAGCAAAGAGGGATAATTAACTTCCTCTTTACCTATCTGGATACCCCTGATTTCCCTCTCTTCTCTGATTGCTCTGGTTAGGGTTTCCAAAACTATGTTGAACAGAAAGGTTGAAAGTGGGTAGCCTTGTCTTGTTCCATTTTTCATGGGAAATGCTTCTAATTTCTGTTCATTTAGCAAGATATTGGCTGTGGGTTTATCATAGATGGGTTTTAGTATTTTGTGGTATGCTCCCTCTATGCCTATGTGTTCAAGGGTTTTTGTCAACAAGGGATTCTGGATTTTGTTGAAAACTTTTTCTGCATCCAATGATATAATCATGTGATTCTTGTTTTTCCATCTGTTCATATATTGGATTACATTTATGGTCATGCAGATGTTGAGCCAGCCCTGTATCATGGGAATGAAGACTACTTGGTCATGGTGGATGATTTTTGAGTTGTATTTTTGGATCTGATTTGCTAGAATCTTGTTGAGAATTTGTGCATCTATGCTCATCAGGGATATTGGCTTGAAGCTATTTTTCTTTTTTGGATCTTTACCCACTTTGGGTATCAGGGTGATGTTAACTTTGTAAAATGATTTGGGGAGAATTTTGTCTTTCTTGATTGCCTGGAATAGTTTCAAAAGATTGGAATTAACTCCTCCTTGTATGTTTTGTAGAATTCTCCTGCAAAGCCATCCAGTCTGGGGCTTTTTTTTGTAGGTAGTTTTCTTATGAGGGAGTTATTTTCCTGGGTTGTTATTGGTCTATTTAGGGTATTCATTTCTTCTAGTTTCAACCTTAGGATGTTATATGATGTCCTCCATTTCATTTAGGTTTTCAAGTTTGTTTCCATACAGGCGTGCATTGTAATCTGTGATAATCTTCTGTATTTCTTTGGAGTCAGTTGTGACTTGATCTTTTGTATTTCTGATTGTATCTATTTGGGCTTTTTCTCTCTTTTTCTTGGCCAATATGGCTAGGGGTTGGTCAGTTTTTTAAACTCTTTTCAAAGAAACAACTTTTGTTTCGTTGATTTTTTTTCTATGATATTTTTGTCTTCTATGTCTCATATTTGGTCTTTTACTTGGTGATCTGGATTCTTCTGCTGAAGTTAAGGTTTTTGTGGTTTTGTCTTTTCAGTTCCCTTAGGTGCTTTGTTAGTCTGTTAACTTGTGATCTTTCTATTTTCTTAATGAGTGTGTGTAGAGTTATAAATTCCCCCTTAGTGCTGTTCCAGAGGTTTTGGTAGGATATGTTTTTGTTTTAATTTGTTTCTAAGAATCTTTTAATTTCTGTGTTGACCCAAGAGTTGTTCAGCATCATGCTGTTTAGTGTCTATGTCTTTGTGTTTTTTGGGGGAATCTTTTTGGTGGCAATATTTATTTTTATTCCACTGTGTTCTGAGAAGGTGCATGGCAGTAATTTGATCTTGTGAAATTTGTTTATGCTGGATTTATGTCTGAGGATGTGGGTGATCTTAGATTATGTTCCACGTGGAGATGAGTAGAATATATATTCTGTGGTTGTTGGGTGGAATGTTCTGTAGATATCATTAAGTCCATTTGGTCAAGCATCAAGTTGAAGTTCCAGATCTCCTTATTGATTTTTTTTCCTTGATGATCTATCTATGGTTATTAGCAGGGGTATTTAAGCTTCCAGTTATGATAGTGTTAGAGTTGATGTTCTTTTTAAGTTTACTTAGTAGTTGCTTTATACATTCTGGTGCTCCTGTGTTGGGTGCATATATGTTTAGAATAGATATTTCTTATTGATGGATTGAAACTTTTATCATCATATAGAGTCTTTCTGTATCTTTAAAATTTTTGATAGCTGGAAGGCTGTTTTGTCTGATATTTAAATCATCATGCCTTCCTTTTTTGTTTTCTGTTCACCTGGAAGTTTGCTTTCCATCCTCTAAGTTTGAGTCTGTCCTTTGTTGTGAGGCAGTATATTGTTGAGTTGTGCTCTCTTATCCAATTTGCCATTCTATGGTGCCATTCTAAATGGTGCATTTAGTCCATTCACATTCAGGCTGATTATTGAAATGTGATTGGTTTTCCTTTTTTTTTTGAGTTGGAGTCTCACTCTGTCGCCCAGACTGGACTGCAGTGGCCACTCCCGGCCACCGTAGCCTTGACTTGCTGGGCTCCGGAGATCCTTCTGCCTCAGCCTTCCAAGTAGCCAGAATTACAGGCATGCGCTACCACGCCCAGCTAAGTTTTTGATTTATTGTAGAGATGAGATCTCACCTGCCCAGGTGGGTCTCGAGCCTGCGGGCTCAGGCAATCCACTCACTTCAGCCTCCCAAAGGCGCAGCCACCAAGCCTGAGCCACTGAGCCTGGCTTTGGTTTTCCTTTTATAAGGCTCTTATAAGGCTGTTTTGTTTTCTTCTAGTTTTTTTTTGTGAATACATGTGTGAGTTTTCATTTTTGTGGGAGTGTGTGTGCTCTGTTGCTTCTATGTTTGTTTGTGATCTTTTAAAGTGTATGGTATTTCTTTTGTTTCTTTTTTCTTCTGTTCACAGCACCTTTTTAAGCGTCTCCTGTTGAGCTGGTCTGGAAGCAGCATATTCTCTTAGAGATTGGATATCTGGGAAGAGTTTTAATTCTCCATCACTGATGAAGTTTAGCTTCGCTGGGTAGGCAATTCTTGGTTGAAATTATTTATCTTTGAGAACATTAAAGATTTGGGTGCAATCCCTTCTGGCCTATAGTTTTTCTGTTGATAAGTCTGGAATGATTCTGACTGGTCTCCCTTGGTAGGTGATCTGACCTTTCTCCCTTGCTGACTTTAGGATTATTCTCTTTTATACCTACTTTGTATAGGCAAAGTACTGTTTGTCTAAGGATTGGTCTTCTCATAAGATGCCTTGCAGGGGTTCTCTGCAAGAGAAAAGCTTTCTTGAATGAACAGAATGTCCCAAGTTGCTTTTCACTTTTCTTTCTACTTCAGGTATATCTATCAGATGTCTACCTGATAAAATTGCACATCTCTTGGAGAGTTTCTCCTTTCTTAAGTTTTTAAAAATATTTTTAATAGATTGGGTTAATTCCATATTTTGGTCTTCCAGTTCTGAGATTCTTTCTTCTGCTTGGTGAATTCTGCTACATCTGCTTGTCACTTTATTATTTATTTCTTAGATGAAGCTTTTTATTTCCACTATTTCTAATATGCTTTATTTAGTCTGTCCAACTCCATTCCAATTTCATTTAGTTTTAGCCCTTGCATTTCTTGATTTTTGTTAATGCTATCCAATGATTCTCTGATCTCTGTAAGTACTTTCTGGGTAGAATCATTCTCAGAGATAGCCAATGTTTGTGCTCCAGTAGTTGTTCTTTCAGGCACTGTCTCTTTTGGAGCTCTGTCTCTTTTGGGGCTCAGACGCTGTTTTAGTGTTTTTTTTTTTTTGTTGTTGGGTTTTCTTCATTTGTCACAGTTCTCTTATCTATTAAATTCTGTTTCAACCTCCTTTTTGGTCAGATCTGCTGTATGTGTCTATTGCCCAGAAGCTGGCTCAAGGCAGGGGATGAATCATCCAGGGCTTTACATCTGCCATTAGCTATCAGGGCTTGTGTTCTGGTGACAATCCTCTCTCTGGGTTCATTGAGAGCAGTGCCAAAGCAATGCAAAGATCACTTCCTGGCCTTAAGATGCACATAAAGTTAATTTTTTAAAAAAATTATTTTTAGAGATGAAGTTTTGCTTTGTTTTCCAGGCTAGTCTTGAACTCCTGGCCTCAAGTATCCTCCCACCTCAGTCTCTCAAGTAGCTGGGATTATAGGTTAAGCATTTTCTATGAAAGGACTAATATAGGATTGCCCTGGTCAAAGCAATGGTTTAATGTGGGTATATTTGTGTATTTCCTCCACTCAATACCACCTTTGTTTTCTCTGCATTCTTATGTTTCTGAAACTACATAGCCATTAGAATTGAAGGTTATGTATCAAGCATCTCCTTCCACTTTTCATTATTACTAAATTGATGGTGCTTTTTTTCTTGGGGAAACAGAATGTTCCTACCTCTTTGTACCCTGTGGTTCCTCTAGGAAAATATGGGCACTCTGCATAAAACTTGGGTTGGGGGACAGAATCACAGGAGCTGGGGTTGGTGTGGTAACAGAAACCCCTGAAGCCAAGGCCCAAGGTCCCAAGCCAGATAACCAACTGACCAGATCATCACTGTACATTGAGACTCTGAGTAAGAAGAAATGGGAATGAAAGAGGAAAACCAGACTAGGGGAGAAAAATACCATGGGCAGAGAAGAGCCCAAGCCTAAAAGAATTTTCTGAGTAGCTTAAGATTGTTGAAGGTTCATTTTATCAGGTATCCCTAACCTTGCCTATGGATGGAAAGAGAATCCTGATGTGCTTCAGACCTTTATCTAGGAACGTTGTATTTACACAGATGGAGGAGATGAGTTGTCATAAACTGTACTGATAAGAATTATTCACTTCCTCTTTGTTTGTTGCATGTAGAGACCACCCACTTACTGTTAAAAGAATAATTAGACATGATAGTCCTCAGTTTCATATATGTTTTTATACCGCTCCCATCTCTCATCCATAGAGGAGTCAAAGGTATAAAATAGTAAAAAGTGAGTTTTGAGCCAAATAAATTAATTTTCTGTATCTACTAATATTCTACTGTTGCAAATAATCTTCAAATTGCAAGTTGCTGAGCATGGTCCCTAGAATTCACAATATCTGGTGTTTCCAGGTAGGGAGAGAGAACACATTTTCTCTCCATCACCTCATTTTCTTTTCTTCCTTTGTAGAAATTGGCTACCATGTCAGTGTTGCCTGACCTTTTACAGCATATTTACCAGATTACATAGTATTTGGAAATTGTGCTTATGTAAAGAGAATAAATGTGTTTTGGAACTAAGCCATTGATCTAAAAAGAACACACATGGAGGAAGACCCAGCTGATATTTATGCCTGTAATAGGAGAAACACATAATTTTAAAAAACCTGGACAAATAAATTGTACCAAGAATTTGATTTTTACAACAGGAAACTTAAGAAATAGAACAGGCATTCTATAGAATTCTTTAGTCAGGATTGTTTGTTCAATGCTAACTCTGACTGCAATAGATTAACATTTTAGGGAAGAATATGAGAACAAAAAGAAGTGAGAAAAGGTCTTGAGTTTCCTTAAGATTTTGTTAAGAATATTTGATGCTTTTTGTTCAATTAGTGTATTTTTTAATATGTGTGCTGATTTCTTATGCAGCAGACAAACAATATTTTTAAAAATAAATTATGATTATTGAAAGAACTGACATTACTATGTACCATTTCAATTATATCTGTAACTTCATGTGATTGATGAACTTGAATATGGCTTTTTAAAAATCCACCTAAGCTGTGTATATGTTTAGAAGTTCCCAGTATAAAAAACACAGGAATGCATTTCTTATTGTACCAACTTTCTAAAATTTTGTTAATTTTTTCTCTTAAAGTGTCTCACTAAATGCATTTAAAAATTTTGTATTCATTTGCTGTAAAGAGAGTACACAAAGAAATTAGCCAAATTTATATAATGTGCTCATCATAAGATGTTTAATTTTAACATACTTATGATTACAAAATATATTCTTTGGGGAAGTTATTCAAATCCCAGTACTTTATTCGCCTGTTTTCTGTGTAGAATATTTTAATACCAAGTAAATGCTGTAACTGGTAGCTATTGTCCCTTAAAAACCAGTTATACTTACTTCTCTTTATTGGATTGACTTTTTAATTATATATTTTAGTAGACTCTTTTAAAGACTACTTTTTAGAGCAGTTTTAAATTCACAGCAAAATTGAGAGGAAGACACAGAGATTTTCCACATATCTCTTCTCCCACTGGTGTGCAGCCTTCTTCACCATCAATATCCCCCACGAGAGTGGTACATTCGTTACAATTGATGAACCTATACTGACACATCATTATCACTTACAGTCTATAGTTTACATTAGGATTCATTCTTGGTGGTGTTCTTATGAATTTGGACAAATATAGAGTGGCATGTAGCCATCATTATAGTATCATATAGAGTAGTTTCACTGCCTGACAAATCCTCTGGGCTTCACCTATTCATTCCTCTCCCCTTCCTAATTGCTAGCAACTATTGATTTAAATAAAATTGTTTCTATGGTTTTGCCTTTTCCAAAATGTCATTAGTTGAAATTACATAGTTTGTATAACCTTTTCAGATTGGCATCTTTCACTTAGTAACAGGCATTTAAGGTTTCTTCATGTTATTACATGACTTAATAACTGATTTCTTTTTAGCACTAAATAACATTTGTCTGGATGTACCACAGTTTATTTATCCATTAACCACTGAAAGACATCTTGGTTACTTCTAAGTTTTGGCAATTATAAATAAAGCCACTATAAACATCCATGTTTAGGTTTTCGTATGGTTAAAAGTTTTCACCTCCTTCAGGCAAATACCAAGGGGCATGATTGCTGTATTGCATGATTAAGAGTATGTTCAGTTTTGTAATACACAGTCACACTATCTTTTATTTTTTGTGAAGATAAAGTCTTGCTCTGCTGCCCAGACTGGTCTCAAATTCCTAGGTTCAAGCATTTCTCTCACCTTGGCCTCTGAAAATGCTGGGATTATAGGCATCAGCCACTGCGCCTGCCAATATAATTTTAATCTATTTTTGTCTTTATATTTAAAGTGGCTTATTGTAGAGAACATACATTTGGGTCTTGTGTTTTGATCCACTCTGACAAGCTCTGTCTTTTATTTTGTGCATTTAGACCAGTGACACTCAGTGATTATTGATATAGTTATATTTGTTACTGTTTTCTATTTATTGCCCTTGCCCTTTGTCCTTATACTTGTCTTCCACTCTTTTTCTGCCTTTTTCAGTTTTGAGTATTTTATGTGATCCCTTTCCCTCTTCTTTTAGTATATCAGTCATACTACTTAAAAAAAATGTTTTTAGTGGCTTTCCTAAATTTTTCAATATATATTTACAATGAATTCATGTCTACTTTCAAATAATATCATACCATGAGTATGTGAGTATTATGCTTTATAATAGTGGTGTTCACATACTCACAGGTAGTACAAGTATCTTGTAAAAAATAATTCTAATTCCTCCCTCTCATTTTTATGTATTACTTTTGTCATTCATTTTACTATATATAAGCATACAAAAACATCTATGTATATATATGCACATATGCATATAAAATGGAATATATTGTTGTTAGTATTTAGAACAAATTGTTATGTTATATCAATTAAGAGTAAAAAAATACAAGTTTTTGTTTTACCTTCATTTATTTTTTTCTCCAGTGCTTCCTTTTTTAATGTGGGTTTGAGTTTCTGACCCATGTTATTTTCCTGCCCTCTGAAGAGTTTTTTTTAATATTTCTTGGAAGGTGGGTCTACTGGAAACCGATTCTCTAAATTTTTTTGGTCTTTATTTCTTTTTCACTTTTGAAGGATAACTTTTCAGGGTATAGAATTCTAGTTTAGTGTTCTATTTCTTTCAACAATTAAATATTTCACTCCACTCTTACTTGCAGGTGCTCTGAGAAGAAGTCAAATTGTAATTCTTTGCTGCTCACTAGGAAAGGTATTTTTTTCATTCTGGATTCTTTCAGGGTTTTTCTTTATTGATTTTCTGTAGTGTGTAATGATATTCCTGGGTGTAGATTTTCTTTTGATGGGGCGGGTAAATTTATCCTGCTTAGTGTTCTCTAGGGTTCCTGTATCTGTGATTTGAAGTGTGACATTAATTTGGGGAAATCCTCAGTCACTATTATTTAAACTTTTTTTTTGTTCCTTATTTTTTTCCTTCTGGTATTCCATTACATATATGTTACACATTTTGAAGCTGAGCCACAGTTCTTGTACACTGTTTCCTTTTCAGTTTTAGAGATTTCTTCTGGTTTATTCTTTAGCTCAAAGATTCTTTCCCCAGCCGTGGAAGTCTACCAACAAAAGGCATTCTTCATTTAAGTTGCAGTGTTTTTTGTTCTCTAGCAGTTTTTAGTCCTTTATTAGACTCTAAATCTCTGCTTCTGCTGCCTATCTTTTCTTGCCTCCTGCCTAATATCAATTAGAGTCCTTAGTATATAACTTTTGGTTGTTTCAAACTTTTGGACTGATAATTCCAACATCCCTGCCGTATCTGTGTCTGATTCTGATACTACATTGTCTCTTCACATTGTGTTTTTTGATTTTCAATGTGTCCTGTAGTTTTTCTTGATAGCAGGACATGATATGCAGGCTAGAAAGAACCGCTGTGGACAAGACTTTAGTAATGTGGTGGTAAGGGGTTGGTGGTGGGGAAGCATTCTATGACCCTGTGTCTAGGTCTCAGTCTTCCAGTGAGCATCTGCCCGTGCACTGTGAAGTTCATACATTCCCCTCAGTTTCCCCCTTCCAACAGGATGGCTAAAACGGTCTGGTGTTGTGTATTTCTCTTCTCCCAGATAATTCAGGCTCTGATAAAAATTCCAGTGAGTTAGGCTTGGGTTAAGTAGTTTCTCCTGAGGACAGATCTTGTTAAGAATAGTAAACTCTGGCAAATTTCAAAATGTTTTTTCTCCGTCTTCTGACTGGAAGCATGAGGGAATTTTTCTTTAATATTCACTGTGAGAAGCAGATGAAGCCCCTAGAGGTAAAGAACATAGGAGCCTCCCTATCACTGGGTTCCCTGGAGTTTTTAAACTCTCAGACTTGTCCACACTGAGTCTACGGAAATTTGTCGATTACAGTTCAGACTTTCCTACCTCGGTACTATTTCCCATGGAGATTTCATATCGTGGGTTTCTGTTCAGACAAGTTGTAATTTTCTCTATTAGTCTGTTGGTTTCTCCAGTTGGAGGGCAGTCATTTGTTCTGTGATCTCTGTTGTCTTGTGGATATAAGAAGAGCTGTTTTTCAGTTTGTTCAGCTTTTTATTTGTCATCAGAATGGAGTGGTGATTTGAAGCTTCTTCCTAAAAACTGGGAGTCAATTTATTCAGTTTCGAAATTTAGTCTTCTTGCTAAAGTGTTCACACTAATGTTTGGCATTTCAGGTAATTCTTAGTTTTCGCAAATGTGAGGAGATAGTAGCCTATGACTCTATGGTCTAAGAGAATTTGGAAGGAAAAAGCCAGTACAGCTTTTCTTGGAATGGGTTAACTTTGTCCACAGAAGCAGTAGCAGCTATCTGAGCAGGCTATTTTGTTATGTGATTCCAGGAGTTTTTTTTTTTTAATGAGAAAGCAGGATTTATTGAGAGGACAGAACAGATCCCACAGTGGGAAGGGACCTGAAGGGGTTGACCGATTTTTTTTTTTTTTTTTG
>NW_007253859.1:164702-213078 GCF_000164805.1 Carlito syrichta | reverse complement strand
GGCCACCGCAGCCTCGGCCTGCTGGGCTCTGGCGATCCTTCTGCCTCAGTCTTCCAAGTAGCCGGATTTACAGGCATGCGCTACCACGCCACTGATTTTTTGATTTATTGTAGAGATGAGGTCTTGATGCCCAGGCGGGTCTCGAACCCGCAGACTCAGGCAATCCACTCACCTCAGCCTCCCAAAGGCGCGGGATTACAGGCTGAGCCACCGAGCCCAGCTGATTTTTTTTTTTTTTTAAAGACAGAATCTATGTATAGAAAAAAATATTTTTTTATTTTTTAATCTCTTTATTCCAATAGCTTTAGGTGTACACGGTTTTTTTTTTTTTTGGTACAATTGTATAGTGATGGAGTCTGTACTTTTAGTGTACACATCCCCCAAATTGTATATGTTGCACCTGATAGGTAATTTTTTCACCCCTCCTCCCATCTTCCTCTCTCTTCTGAGCCTTTAATGTCCATTATACCACTCTGTGTGTTTTTGAAGATCCATAGCTTAGCCCTCACTTGTAAGTGAGAACGTGCAGTATTTGGTTTTCAATTTCTGAGCTGGTTCGCTTAGGATAATGGCTAAATGGGTAGAATTGGAGTTATTTCCAGGAAGCAGAGTGCCAATGATTTTGCTCCTTGTTTCATAATGGGCTGTTGTTGGGATGTTGTTGACTGCTGTGATTAACCTTGATTGTCAATATGATATAGGGATGCTACTGCTTAATGTGTACCGCTAGGAATGTGGCTGAAACTCAGATCTTTAGAGTGATTAGACTACTGCCATGTCCAGTTATAAAAGCAAATGAACAGCTATTAGGCAGGGTCACCAAGAGTTTAGAACCCTCAGACAATAATGTTGGGATTGCCTACCTCATAAGTAAGAAATACTGGTTGACTAAGGTGTCTTCATGTCTTAGAGTTGCTTCGTATAATCAGACTTTTAAAAATATCGGCCCGGTGTGGTGGCTCAAGCCTGTAATCCCAGCACTTTGGGAGGCCAAGGTGAGGGGACTGCCTGAGCCCATGGGTTCAACTTGGAAAGACCTCGTCTCTACAATAAAACATCAAAAAATTAGCTGGGCGTGGTAGCGCATGCCTGTAGTTCTGACTACTTGGAAGGCTGAGGCAGAAGGATCGCCAGAGCCCAGCAAATCGATCCTGGGGTGACCGTGAGCATGCCACTGCACTCTAGCCTGGGCAATGGAGTGGGACTCCAACTCAAAAAAAAAAAAAATCATGTAAGAGGGTCTGTATTTTAATAAATAAATTTAATGATTTAGACAGTAATTATAGTTAATGATATATTTGGGTTTCCTTTTTAGAACGTATTCCATTTTATAATGAATGACTATTTTATTTTCTTATTAATATTGTATTTTTTCTCCTTTTCTAACTTCTATTTTCTTCATTGGGTTTTTTTAAAAAATTTTCTCTGTTTCTTTACTAGTTTTGAACTTATTCATTCCTTTTCTTCCCCTACCACCCAGTGGTTGTCATGTACAGTTTAGTGTGTGTAGTTGGTTTTACATATTTTTGTGTTTTCCTTATTAGGATTAGTACCTTAGCATGCCTTAAATTTTTCCAAACTTCACATCTTGTGTTATTTTTGTATAATATTTTAGTTCCAAAATGCTAAAAGAAATACTAGTTTAAGTTTTATTTTTAAGATACAGTTTATGATTCTTCACATTCTTCTTCCCCCTACCATGATGATAAAAGAACTATGTGTTGAGATGAATTCTGCATCAACCTGGATTCCTGTGAGATTATTATTAACAGATTTCCCCTCCTGACTCATGCAGCTTTTGTAATATTGGTAAAAGACTTTTTTACTTGGCTAGCTATTGAGATCTGGAGCTGTTTGTTACTGCATATAGCCTTGCCTATTCAACTGATACTTAAGTTAATTCCTGAGAGTGTGCTGTTACTGAATCAGAAACCTAAGTGAGATGTCACTGTCATCGTTGTCAGTTGTCAAGCAGCAAAGAAACTGTCATTGGAGGCTGGAAAGGTGGTCATTCCTATTTTGCTAATGTAAAACATTTGACAAAAACTGCAGCCTCTGGTAATTGTAGTCCTAGGAAGAGGCAGAAAAATGGAATGTTGAATCTTTATGTTGATTGATATTGATTGCTTTAGGAATCACCTAATTTGTAAGAAGAAATGAAGAGAAGAGAGTTTATAAATTACATGAATTGTATTTGAATTTTATATAGTGGAATTATATTCTTTTGTGTCTGGCTTCTTTTATTCAACATTATGTTCGTGAGATTCATCCATTTTGTTCTGTGTAGCTGTATTTGTTCATTTTTACTGAAATATACTATGTTATTGCATAAATATATCTAAATTTCTTTATTCACTCACGTGGCAGTGGAAATTTGTGTTGTTTTATAATTTTGACTATTGTAAATAATGTCATTAAGAACACTGTTGTCTGGGCTCGGCAGCTCAGCATGTAATCCCAGCACTTTGGGAGGCTGAGGCAAGTGGATTGCCTGAGCCTGTGGGTTTGAGACCAGCCTGGGCACCTTGCCAAGTCCTCGTCTCTACGATAAATAAAAAATTAGCTGGGCATGGTAGCATGCACCTATAGTTCTGGCTACTTGGAAGGCTGAGGTAGAAGGATTGCCTGAGCCCAGCAGGTTACAACACTGGGGTGGCTGTGAGCGTGCAGTGGCATTCCAGTCGCGGCAACAGGTAAGACTCCAACTCAAAAAAAAAAAAAAGAGCAGTGTTGTATATGTCTTCTGGTGCATCCCTGCACACATTTTTTATGGGTGATATATGTAGGAATAGAATTATTGGATCACAGAATATGTATATTTTCAATGCCAACGTATTTTCTAAAATGTTTGTATCAGTTTATACTTTCACTAGCATTGTATATAAGTTCTTACTCCACATCTTTGCCAACATTTGGTATGGTCAGTCTTTTAAATATGTACCAGTCTAGTGGGTCTGAGATGGTTTAGTTTGAATCTCCTTGATTAATAATAAAGTTGAACACTTCTGCTTATTTTTACTAACCTTGAATTTCCTCTCTTATGAAGTGCCTGCTCAAGACTTTTGTCCATTTTTTTTGAGATGTAGTTTTGCTATTTTTCCCAGGCTGGCCTCAGACTCCTGGGCAAGTGTTCCTCCCTCTTTATCCTCCCATGTAGCTGTGACTTCAGTTGCACACCATCATGCCTGGATAATTTTAAATTTTGTGGTAGAGGTAGGGTGGGGTGCTCAAACTATGTTGCCCAGGCTAGTCTTGAACTCCTGGCTCAAGTGATCCTCCTGCCTTGGCCTCTTAAAGCTGTGGATTACAGTCATGAGCCACTGCACCAGGCCAATAATAATAATATTTACATTTTTATGTTTTTATAAAGTGTCATAATAAAAAATATAGTTAATCTGAATTAGTTTCCCATTGCTATTATAATAATTTACTACAAATGTAGTGCCTGAAAATAACACAACTTTATTGCCTCATAGTTCTGGAGTCCAGAAGTCTACATGAATTGGTAGGTCTGTGTTCTTTGTGGAGGCTCTAGAGAAGAATTCATTTCCTTGTCTTTTCTTGCTTCTGGAGGCCACTTGCATACCCTGGTTTGTGGTTTCATATCATTTTGACCTCTGCTTTTGTTGTCACATCTGACACTGACCTTCCTGTCTCCCTCTTATAAAGACCTTGGTCATAACATTGGCCCACCCAGATAATCTAAAATAATCCATCTATCTCAGGATGATAAATTTAATCACATTGCAAAGTTTACTTTGCCATGTAGTGTAGAATATTCACAGATTTTGGAGATTAGAACATCTTTGGGGGGACATTATTCAGCTACCACATCATTCATGGCTTATTCATTTTGTTATATTCTCAAGAATATTAAACTCCTGCCAAAACTAGTGAATGAAATTAAAAATCTATTTCCAATAATTTATAATGTGTATTTTTTTCTATATTAGCTTTTTCAAAAATTGCTCTATTGCCAAAGCATTTTAAATGTCTCTCTGGACAATTATGAATGACCTTAATTTATGAACCATCTAGGTCAATAGAACTTAAGTGGTAATATAAATTTTAGTCTGTTTTGGATACTTTGCACTACTACAACCTTCTGTTCTTTGTTCCAAATGTTCCATGCTTGTTTAGTCATTGTAATTATTCCCTAGACCTGTAATACTTTTGTGTCTAAATATAAAAGAAAGTGATTGATTTCATTCATGGAACTTTATTATTTGAGTTTTGTCCACTTACAGTTTTATTATTTATTCAATTTATTATTTTATTTGAGCTTCAAAATACTGCTTAGTTTTATATGCTTCTTAATGCTAAAAGAGAGGATTCTTACTTTTTTGGTCTGGGGGTATGTCTTAGTTCATTTAGTCTGCTGTAACAAAATACAGTAGACTGGATAATTTATTTAAAAAAACCCAGAAATTTAACTCTTACAGTTCTTGAGACTGTGAAGTTTAAGAGCAAGGTGCCAGCAGATTTGGTGTCTGGTGAGGGCTTGATCTCTGCTTCACAATGGTCCTTTGTTGCTATGTGTCACATGGCAGAAGGGAGGAAAAATAATCTCCCTCAAGTCCTTTCATAAGGACACAAATACCATTTATAAGGGAGGAACTCTTAGGATCTAATCACTTCCTAAAGACTCCACCTCTTAATACCATCACCTTGGAAGTTGGATTTTAATATATGAATTTTGGAGGGACACAGACATTCAGACCATAGTAGAGTACAACAATATTATATAGAGCTATTTGTAATTTGTATTAACTTATGCCCTTTCCCTCAGATATTTGAGTATAGTTGAAGCTCTAGGAAGATAGGTTACACTTAAATTATGACTTTTTGTTTCACCTGACATATCACTGAGCACCTCATGGTTCTTCTACCTGAGGTTGAAAAACACAAGTGGAAAAGCATAGGATTTGGATTCAGAAAACGTAAGTGCTGCTAATTAAAAAGCTGTGTAAGCTTTGGCAAGTCACTTAGCTTCATCTGTAAAAGGACAAGAGTCGTAACACTTACTTCACGAGAGTTGTTATGACAATGGATGTAGAGAAAGTACTTTGTTCATTCAGCATTGTTCCTGAGACTGAAGTCTGATTACTAAGAAATTTCCTAGGATCAATAGATAGAAAATGGAACTCAAATTGGCTTAACATAAAAAGGGATTTTATTGACTCATATTACTTGACTCAACATTCAAAGGAGCTTATGCTGTGGGAGCAGTTTGATCAGAGCTAAAATGTTATCATCAGGACCCCACTGTCTATCTCTTCAGTCTAGTGGAATCTCTCGTATAGTGGTTTCATTCTGCCTTCATGTGGTGTCAGTATGACTGTCAACCGCTCTAGATTTACAGCTACCTATGCTTAATGCCCTCCTAAAAAAGCAAATACTTTGTAGGTAATTTCTGTACAAACCCTAGGATTTACTCTAAATGGGACCCATTTGGATGACATGCCCATGCTCATCTTTGACATGCCCTTAGCTGATCATGAAGTTAGAGGGACTGACCCAACATGTATTACCTGTTCTATCCCCAGATCCTGGGTGGGACCCATGAACAACAAGTACCAGGAGAGGTAAAGGATTTTGAATGTTATAACTAAACGAAGGGAGGTGGGTTCTGAAGGATGTAAAATGTCCATTCCAGGGGCACTTAATATTTCTGAGAAGATGTCATTTTATCCTTAGTTTGCCCTACTCAGGAGAAGATAGCTTTTATGGAAGAAACAGTGCCTTTTTGTTTAAAAATATTCTTCTCTCTCCCTTTGTTTATCTGAAGCTCATAATTATAACATGATGTATGTCTTTCCTTTCTCTCTGGCAACAAATTTGCCCCATCTGTTTTTTATTGACTGATATATGGGAAAGTCACATTTTCCTGCTAGAAAAGCTTGGTGAGCCATTCTCTATATCTCTGTGCATTCTGTTTAACACATTCCTAATTTTAGCTTTTTGGAAAGATTTAGACATATGACTGTAACCAGTATTAGTTCATCAAACTCTTTCATAGATAATTTAAAGTTTCATTTTATCCTAGAATAGTTTTCCATGGCTACTTAGAATATTGTTCTAAATATGTAAAACTTTATCTGATGTAGATATTCTGTTTAAGATTTTATGAACATACTATGAGCGAATTTGTATTTTTCTCTAGATAATTTCATTTATATTGACTTATTTTGATACTAAATGTAGACAAATAAAATTTAAATGACTTTATTTTTATGAATAAGGCTAAAAATTAATCATGGATAACCTTCAAAATTTTGAAGTGTCTGTACTACTAGAGAAAAGAAAAAAAATCACATTTAAAGCTCATACGCTATTATATAGCGTATCATTGTATTCTAAAGTTTCAAATGGCAAAACTGAAGAATTCAATTTTTGAAAGAAGTACTGGAATCTTTATTCTCTATCAAAGTACACTGTTACTCTTTGTAAACTTTATTTGAAGAGAGTAAGATAATTAGATTAATTAAAGTTTACTCTTTGTAAACTTTATTTGAAGAGAGTAAGTCATTGACAGTACTTTTCTTCTGGCACATTTAAAAATTCTTTCAGAAGCAAGGCTTTGCTGTTTTGTTTTGGTAGTCTCACTCAGTAATTAATGCTTTTTGGTTATATTATTTGTGAATAAATGCATAAATTAATGTCTCAAATGACCAAAAGAATTTCCTTATTAATAGAAATGTAATCTTTTTTTCTTTTTTAGTTATAGGGTAGTATTCATTCAGTTTGACTCTCTTTAATATCAAAGTTAATAAAGAAGCCCCTTTGGTTTACTTTGTTTTTGCTAGTCTATGATTATAAAATGGCAATGAATACGTGGTATCTGCCTGTACTCATTGTTATGTGGATAGGATTTGTTATGTGGATTTGTTCTGTGGATAGGATACAATACCTGAGATGGAAATTCTATTCAGTCCCCATTCCATCACCCTGAGATGCTTTAGAAAAATGATAGAAGAAAACAATTTGAAAACTTTGCCTGCATCTGCCTTATCTAAACCCACTACTTACAAGAACAGGTGCCAAGAGGTGCTTCTGTACTACTACATTTAATGTACTTTCTTTACAAGCCTGGCTCCATCAGTGATTACGAAACCTTGTGGAATTTTTCTGTGCTCATTTTTCTCATCTGTAAAATGGAGATTAAAATATTACAACTTTGAAGGGTATGGTGGGGAGTGAAGGAGTAATACATGTGTGGTATTTAGAAGAGTGTTTGGCAGATAGTAGCTGCTCTGTAAACATTAACTATTATTATGGAATGGAGTACACCATAGCAGGTAAGAGCTAAGAATCTGGACTCTAACTTGGTTGATTTTTATCCTGTTTCTGCCCTTGAGCAAACTAATTAATCTTCCTTAACCATATTTCTCTCATTTGTAAAATCGATTAATAATGGTACCAAAGTCATAAGTTTGTTGTGAGTTTAAAGGAGGTGATATAAACAAAGCACTTAGAATGATGTCTAGCACATGCAATCACTGCACAAATATAAGCTATTATTATTATTTACAGCATCTGTGTTGAATTATAACCCCCATAAGGGCACACGTAAACATTTACTTAATTCAAATTGCATAGATTCTAAAAGAGAAACTCCTATAGATAAATACTTTCAAATAACTAGGTTTTAAATTTTTATTAGCCATGCTTTATTTCTTTTTTAACTTCACCACCCAGAATTATGGCAAGTAGTTGAATACCACTAACAAATATAAGTAAACACACATGTAATAAATAGAAAACAGCTAAAGGGCATAGCGCTGTGTTAGAAAGACCAGGCTTAGTTCCTAGAGAAAATGGATCCTGAGACATATACATGTTTGTTTTAAGAAGCAAGAAATAACCATAAAGGAATGAGCTTTATGGAATTAAGGAATAGCGGAGAGTCTCAGAGAAATTTCTTAGCACAAACAAGAGTATATTTACCTAAGACTCACTCTCTCTGCAATAGCATAGACCAGAAGAGGTTCACAAACATTTCAAGAGTTTTTATTGGAAACCCTTAGTTCCTATAACTCCTGGGTTGTGCATGTTGGTTCAAAAGTATCTAAAAAGAGAAGAAACATTACTCTAAAAGTGGTAGAAACACAGTTAATAAACTATGTGTAGATGAGGGACTAAACCCTACTTTTGTCCATTAAACTTTGAGCAACTCAATGTTTATTATTCATCAGTATTATTTTTTGCAATTGTTAAATCAGTATTGGTAACAGGAAAATGACATGTGCCATGGAAATTAACATGAGGGAAACAAAACCTCCCATCACCAAAATGTTGGTGCAGGCTGGAAACTGCTGGAATGTCATAAGGAGAACAAGATCGGGACCAAGGGAGTAATATGACTCAAATCATTCATGACCAAAGGCTTCATAATCTTTAGTGGGCACTTACTACATACCAGGTACTGTGGCAAGTACTCTAGATATATGATTTTGTTTAATCTTCTCTTTAACCTTTTAGATACTATTACTGTCAGTCCCATTTTGTAGTGCAGTAATTTTTTCAAGGATAGGAGATAGAGTGGGGATGACCAAAAAAAAAAAAAAAAATTCTGAATCCAGAGTCTTTTTTTTTTTTGAGTTGGAGTCTCACTCTGTCGCCCAGGTTGGAGTGCAATGGCACGCTCACGGCCGGCCCAGATGGGCTCCGGCGATCCTTCTGCCTCAGCCTTCCAAGTAGCCAGAACTACGGGCGTGGGCTACCATGCCCGGCCAATTTTTTAAATTTATTGTGGAAATGAGGTCTCACCAAGGTGCCTGGGCTGGTCTCGAACCCATGGGCTCAGGCAATCCACTCGCCTCAGTCTCCCAAATTGCTGGGATTGCAGGCTGAGCCACCAAACCTGGCCAGAGTCTATTTTTTAACAGTTTTTTTGTATTCCATATTAATCCATTAGAGAAGAGAAATTTGCAATTATTTAAAAAACCCATACTGTAGTTATAGCCTTATGTTATGGTTTGAATGTTTGTTTCCTCCAAAATATATGTTGAAATGTGATCTACAATGTGGCAGTATTGAAAGGTGGGTCATTCAAGAGGTGATCCATTCATGGATTCACATATTAATGGACTAATGTGCTATTATGGGAGTAAGACTGGGGCTTTATAGGAAGAGGAAGAGAGATTTGTGCTTGCATGGTCAGACCTATCACCACGTGATACCCTGGGCTGCTGCCTCAAGACTTTGCAGAGAGTCCCTGCCAGCAAGGAGACCCTCATCAGATGTGGCCTCTCAATCTTGGACTTTTCAGCCTCCTTAACTGTAAGAAATAAATTCCTTTTTATATAATTATCTAGTTTTAAGTATTCTGTTATAAGCAACAGACAAGCCAAGATATCTTGCTTAAGTTAATTGTAAATGAAATACGGTGACACCAGACAGTAAGTAACTCTAATCCACAAGAAAAATGAGGAGTGAAAGAAATGGTAAGTATATGGATAGATGTAAAAGATCCTATTAATTTTTTTTCATTTTTAAACTCTCTCAAAAGACGTGATATTGTGTAAAACAATAAATATAGCACTGTATTATTGAGTTTATAACATATTTTGAGATAATATATGTAATAATTATTAGCACAAAGGAGAAAAGAGGAAAAGGAGATATGTTCAAGCAAAGATTCTATGTCATCAGAATTATAATAGTTAGAATTGTTCTGAAGTAGATTGTGATAAGTTAAAATACATTTTGTAATCTGTAGAGCAATCACTTATTAAAGAGTCAAAAATATAGTAAAAAGAGAAATTAAAGTGGTTAAGCCACGCGCGCGTGCATGCGCACACACACACACTAGATACATACACGTATATATGTATATACATATATATTCACAAAATTAGTCACTTCATGAAGAATGTTGAATCAAAATAATATATTGAGAAATAAAATAGAAAAATGCAGGCATAAATCCAAACACATCAGTAATTATATTGAACGTGAATGGATCAAACATACTACTCAAAACACGGATATTGTTACATTGGATGAAAATACATGACACAACTATAAGCTGTATGTAAGTGACATATCTTGGATTCAAAGAGAGGAATATGTTAGGAGTAAAAAGATGGAAAAACCATGAAAACAGTAGCCATAAGAAAACTGGAGCGGTTATATTAATATTAGACAAAATAGAATTTACAGTAAGAAATTTTGTTAAAGACAAAAAAGCACATTGTATGATTGTAAGACACAATACAATCAAGAATATATAACAATTATAGATGCATATATACCTAAAGACACAGCCTTAAATACATGAAACAAAAACATGTGAGAGAACTAAAAAGAGAAATAGGCAATTTTAGAACAATAATTAGAGATTTAGATATTTCATTCTCAATAACTAATATAACTAGAGGAAATATCTGTAAGATTGAAGAAGACTTGTACAACATTCTCAAACAGCTCAACCTGTCATGTATACTCAGTGACTATAAAATACACATTCTTTTCAAGTGCACATATAAAATTCTCCAGCATAGTTCATCTGTTGAACCACAAAACAAAGCTTTGAATTTAAAAAAAATTATAATCATAAGCATGTCCTCTGACCACTGTGAAATTTAATTACACCTTCACGACAGAAGAAAAAAATCAGGGAAACTCCCTATTTCAAAATTAACACACTTCTATACAACCCAAGTGAAAGAAGACATAGAAATGGAAATCAAAAAGTATTTTGAATGGAATGGAAACAAATATTCAACATATCAACATTTATAGGATGCAGTTAGAGAGATACTTAGACAAAGAAGGTTTAGCAAAGTTTACAAAATCGCAGTCACAATCTGAAAGCTTGCAGTTTGCTCGTGGAATGTGAATGGTTTAAACATCAGTAACAGGATTTCCTGTTTAAATTATGACTTTAGATTGTCAGTAGTGGGAAACTGCAGGGGACAGGGAGTGGTGGCAGAATTGGCAGTAGTGGGAATCTGCCAGGTGGGAGAGGCACATCTCATTGGCAAGGGTACCTGCATAATGAGCATTTGTATACCTAACCCTGAAGTGTACCCCATATATTTAAAATAAAAAATTTAAAAATAAAAAATAAAAAATAAATTATGACTTTATAATACTATGAGTGGATGCATGCATTAGGTGTTCTAACATTTAAATAGTCTATGCTAATATAATCCTTTAAAGAAAAAAATTTAAACGTGTGCTTTCCTTAAAATATCTTTAAATTTCAGTGCTTTCAACAGGAAGATATTTTTAAAAATATTTATGAGGCATTAAAAACAAGTTTTGCGTATTGTATTGATGAATTATGATGAAATGTAATGTTGACTAATTTATGTAATTTTGTATTTTGACAGTTCAGTCTGAAGATAATACATCTTGTAGATTTATTGTTTCCAGAAGAATTTAAATGGAGGCTGCTGAGTGTTTATTTGAATTATGAATTACATTATAAAGTAATTCAAATATTAAGTACTTCGAACAAAATTTAGAAATTAGGAAAAGTTATATTCAAATCATACATTGGTTCTGGTCAAATGAATGGTTACTGCTTAAATATGTTTCTTTTTAGTCATTTACTACAAAGAATAATTTCTTCTTTACAAAATTGCCATCATATCACATAAGTGTTAAACTTCCTTCAATTAGTCATAATTGTTTTTTATGTTATACATAGACTTCTTAAGCCACTGTGTAAAATTTTGGATATTCATTGAGGGCAGATTCCATAGTTTACTTTAATATTCCTGTATTGCTGATAATTTACATAGTTTACATACTTCTACATATGATGCACATAAGCCTTTGCTGGGATTAATATTATTTCATCAAGTTAAATTTATAAAGTTAGTGGATATTTTATCATTTTGACATATGATGTCAAAATTTTCCCAAGATGGTATTTTACATGAGCACTAGTGTATAACAAACGTCTTGTTCATTTTCTCTTTTTTGCTTGTTTGTTCATGTCCTTTGGCAATTGGTTGAACTTTTAGTGTCCTAACATTTCTCTCATCAATCTATAGGTCACTTATATGATTAAACTGTTAAATATTTGTTATAAATATAATTCTGAATCTGTTCTTTAATATATTATTTTTATATTGTCAGAGAGATTTTCACATTTTTATCTAGTCAAATCTTTCAATTGTTTTTATTTTTCTAGGTAATTTTTAAAATTAACTTTGTGAAAACTCCTTATGAGGGTTGATGACTATTGTATCATCTTTTGAGCTTTCTATGTTTGATTTTGTAATTTACTCTATTTTACTGCATGATGTTGAATTGAAGAAAAAATAATGTTTCCATACAATTATTAACCAATCATTCCAAGGCTATTTGTTCCATAATTTTCCTTTCTGTGAATTTCTGATGACACTCTTGTCATTTGCAAAAGCAAAATCTTTTCTGAACTTTATGATTTTTAAATTGACTTATCTGTTTATTCTTACACCAGAACAAAAATATTTCTAAACTACCGCTGAAAAAAAAAAAAGATAAAAACAGTAGGAAAAAGCTCCTAAGAATTGTGTTTACTTGACTTTCTACTCATTTTCATTCCAAGTGTAGAACTCGGGACATGATAAACACTTAGTAAATATTGATAATTAAATAAATTATCAATTTGACGAGACCCGCCTGGGCAGGCGAGACCTCATCTCTACAATAAATCAAAAAATCAGCCGGGCGTCATAGCACATGCCTGTAATTCCGGCTACTTGGAAGGCTGAGGCGGAAGGATCACCGGAGCCCAGCAGGTCAAGGCTGCGGTGGCCGGGAATGGCCACTGCACTCCAGTCTGGACGACAGAGTGAGACTTCAACTTAAAAAAAAAAAAAAAAAAAAGAAATTCTTACAAGCTATAATTCTGGACCACCAGGTTGTGAATAAGTCCCACTATACATAAGAATACAATAAACTACTTCATTTGAAAAACTTGTTGTGAGCATGATGTTTCTTTTAGAAGTATCTGGATCAATTTTTACTTGGGTTGGGTTTTCCATTGATGAAAAGAAGAAAATACAGAGAGATAAAAAGGATAACTGCTACAACACTGCTCAGATTTTGCCTTTAAGCTTTTAAAACAGTATAAAAAGAAAATAAGGCAGAAACATGAGCATAATGTGCATAAGCTTTGACTTGATTTATTTTATAATTAAAAATCTATATTTTGTATGTAAACAGTTTACTAAAGAAGAAAATCAAATAAGGAATAGTTATTTTTAAAAGTTCACTGATAAACAAAGGCAAATTAAAGACATGGTGGAATTTAATTTTTGTACATTGAAAAATATCAGTTCCCCCAGTGTTGCTGAGGATGTGATAAAACAGACTTTCACAGTGTCCAGTGGGAGTTTATATTGATATATTTTTACAAGTTATTTTGGCAACACAAATTAGTAACTTTATAACAGTTTATACACACACATTGACTAATTTCATTTAATTTTCTCAGTGAAAAATTAAATGTTTAATATTACAGATATGCTTGATGGATTCATGTATTAACCATAAGATGGACTATTACAAAGTTGTTTATAATGGTTTTTTAATTGCGAATGCATGGAATATGTTTATGATATAATACTAGTTTAATAAAGGATATATATTACATTTTAAATAATGTGAATAGAAATACAGAAATAGATCAAAATATCAGTGGTGACCATTCAATGGTAATGGAATAATGGGTGATTTCTATTCTTTGTCTTTACTCATATGTGTGTTTTTTTTAGTTAGTATGCTTAACTTGTACAATATGAAAATAATAAATATATTTTTAAAAGTTGTTTCTTTCTGTTACCAGCTCTGCCAGCAACTATAAAGTGTTTGACAATCAATTGGAGGCATCAGTCTGTTTAATTATCTGTAAAGAATAAGAAAAGCAGAGAAATTTAAACTGCTTTGAGAGTCATGTAAAATTTGAAATCTTCAGAAATATTTATATTTATACCCTCTTTATATACGTGGCTTTATATATATGTGTGTGTGTGGTTTGGTAAGGAGTGATTTTAATATTTTCTTCTTAATATATTAGTATGCTTTCCAAAGTGACTATAATGAATGTTACCTTTTTTTAAAAGATCTTTTTAGAACAGTTTTGGATTCACAATATGCTACTTTTAAAAATAAAAACTAGCTCTATACATTGGTCATGGTAGGAATTAAGCAGTTAGGTACATGACTTTTGTGTACTTTGAAAGTAATTTTAATATTCACCAAAATTATACTTATTTTATTTGGTTGTTTTAATAATGAAGTGTTTTTATAAAAGTAGAATCTATGATTAGTGATATATCATGCAGGCGAAAACCACTTGATTGAGATTTTCTTTTGCTCCATGAAACCCTAATGCAAGGAAGAGGGATGGAAAGAGATAGAAAAAGACTTTTTCCTGTCTTCTTACTATCTTAGTACAGCGTTACCAAATGACTATCTAGAGTAAATAGTTAGCATGTGCTTCTATTATAGAATTATTATTATTAATTATCTATTATTATTATAGAATAAAAGCAGAGCAGCAAACTTTGCTGCATTAAGAGAATTTGTTAAGAAAACAAGTATTACCCATTACCAGATAATGCTGAGAGGCACAAGAAGAGAAAAAGCGGAGAGGACACCTGTTACTCGTCCTTGTTTCCTCTTTGCTGATATCTTCAAAGAGCTTCTGAGAATGCCTAATGAACTCCTCATCTTAGTTCTTTTTTGCTCCCTTTTTCCAGTTAATTTCCATCTTCTTTTTACTTTATCTAATACTGTGTCTCAATACCTCTCTCTTTTTCCAATCAATGTTCCTCTACCTGTATCTCCTCTGCTTCTGGAATTTTTTTTGAGTTGGAGTTTCATTCTCCTGCCCAGGCTGTAGTACAGTGGCACAATCAATGCTACGGCAGCCTTGACTTGCAGGGTTCAGGTGATCCTTCCACCTTAGCCTTCCCAGTAGCTGGGACTACAGGCACTCCTCACCACGCTCAGCTAACTTTTTGATATATTACAGAGATGAAGTCTCTCCATTTTGTCCAGCTTTGTCTCGAACTTCTGGGCTCAGGCAGTCCTCTTGTGTTGGCCTCCCAAAGTGTTGGGATTATAGGCATGTGTCACCATGCCTGACAGGAACTTTTTGTTTTCTTTTTTAAAATGAGAGCTTTAGATTCCTAGTGCTGTTGTAACAAATTATCACAAACTGGATAGCATAAAAAAACAAAATTTATACTCTCACAGTCCTGGAGTCAGAAGTTCAAAATTAAGGCATCTGTAGGGCTGGTTCCTTCTGGAAACTGAGGGAGAATTCATTCCATGTCTGTCTTCCACCTTCAGGTGGTTGCTAGCAAGCCTTTGTGTTCCTTGACTTGTAGTTACATCACTCCAATCTCTGCTTCCGTCTTCAAATTGCCTTCTCCTCTACGTGTGCTACCTTTTCCTTTTTTTGTAAGGATACTAGTCATTGGATCTAGAGTCCACCATAATCCAGGATGATCTTAGTAACATCTGGAAAAACTCTTTTTTGCAAAGAAGGTCACACTTATAGATTCTGGAAAGACATATCTTTTGAGGGGCTACCGTGCAACCCACTAAAATAGGGTATCTTTTCTGGTTACATTTCTTTCTATTTTATTTTATTTAATATCTTTCTATTTTATAACTATTCCCTTCCCCTAATTTCTACCCTTCTTCTTGCTGTCCTTCCTTCTGCTGTCTAGGACTTGGGACCTACATTCTCTGCTGCAGAATTTTATGGAACCCTACTCTTCTAGATGGACTGTCTAGAAAGTTCTAAGGTCAAACCAGCTTGAGAAATGCTGTACTTTATATCTTTCTGTTGGGAATTCATAGCACACATACATGATCATATTAAAGATCTTAGGAATCTTTCTGTCTTATGATTTCCTAAACCATGACGTCCTTTTCAGCGTAATATCTAATAGAATCTTGTGAAACTTTGCTTTGTGACACATTTGGGAGCTACTTGGTACAGGTTCTTTAACTGCAATGCTACATTGGCAGTTTATTTGTCTTTTTGTTTTTTAGGGGTACATATGCATGTTCGTTACATGGACATATTGTGTAGTGGCAAGGATTGGGTCTCAGGTGGCCCATTCTCCAGATAGCGAACATTGTACCTCACAGGTAATTTTTGAATCCAAACCCTCCTCCTTATTGGTGCCCCAAGTGTCTATTATTTCCATCTTTGCGACCATTTATTAAAAAGTCAAAGAACAACAGATGTTAGTGCAGTTGCAGAGAAAAGGAAACCCTCATCCACTGTTGGTGGGATTGCAAACTAGTTCAACCTCTGTGGAAAACAGTATGGAGATTTCTCAAAAAATCAAAAATTGAGTTGCCATTTGTTTTTTGTTTTTAAAGTCAATTTCCTGCTTATCTCTGGACAGGTATCAGTTTCTGTTTTTCAATTCCTTCTTATTATACTGTATTGCCTTTAAAATTTCTACCACATTTACGTAGGTAACTGCTAAGTTCACATTGAATTTTTACTTCAAATTGGAGAGACAGAAGAAAGTAATTAGTGTAGAAACTTTAATATATATTTGCAAACCCAGAAATGTTCAAAATGTTTTGGTAAATTGCTTCTAGGACAAACCACACTATATCATTAAAACTTCAGAAGAACATTGTAAAATGGTTGCATAGTTAAACATATGGTTCAGTCATTCTCATTACTCATGGGATTTTCTGCACATTTTGAGTTGGTATTGGAATGTTAAAAGGTATTGAGCAATAGCCATACTGATATTTCAAGGTCTTGTTTATTTTGTAAATTTCCTGCTGTATTGTTACTTTTTCATACAAGTATCATCACTTTCCTATCTACTGGGCTACAGCAAATAGAAGTTTAACTTTTTGGAATACCTTTAAAATGAAATTTAGAATAAACCTTAAAAATATAAAAATATTTCTCTTTGAGAAGTAGTATGCCTAAATTATAGTGTTGTTCTGAACGAGGTAACACAAAGGACTTTCTGGTGGTTGATGCTTTATTCTCTAGATAGTCTTAAAACTTTTAGCATGCTGAAACCCTGACACATTAATTAGAGTACCATATAACTCTCTGCTCTTCAGAGTTTCCATTATCATAGCTGCCATATACTGTATATTTGGTTTTCTTTACATAGTCCATTACTCCATTTATTCCATTGTACTTGAGTCTATCTAATGAGCTTCTGGTTCTACCCCATGGGCAGTGCTTTGAGAGGCTTGCCAAATTCTTACTGAATGCTTAGGTGTTTGCTGAGACCCGTCTGACAGCTCTTGTTCTCATTTAATGATTTTGCAAGGGACTCAGTTACTTACTTGGCCATTGGCTTGAGTTTGCGAGTATTCTCACTTCTTACAATTTTGTAAGTATGGAAAAAAGCACTATTCTTTCTGAACGGAAACCTTACCCTAGGGACATAGGAAAATACTGCACATAGAATTTTGCCAAAATGATTGATATATCTGTGAAATATGAGAAGTTTTAGAGATGGGAGTTAATTAAAAAACAAAACAGGCAAAGTGGGGACAAAAGGGAGGCCCAAGCTTTACCTGTACAGTGACCACTTGTATATCTAATCCTGAATTGTACCCCATGTCTTTAGGGGGAAAAAAAAAAAAAACTATCAAAGTAGTATCTGAGTAGTGGTAAAATTTATTTGAATTTACTTTCCCCTTCTCTCTCTTAATTTCGTTATTACAAAAGTTGTTTGAAAGATTCTGAGGCCTTTATTAAGGGAGAGGAAATGTTTAAATTTTTCTTATAAGGAACCTGGAGATAAACTGAGTAGGCTGTTCTGGACCCATTTAAACTAGGTATGGTAGACGTATTGGAATGATTGTTTACTTTTCTGACTGCTGAGAGACAATTCTCCATGGGTCTCTCCTGTGTCTGTATGTCTTGTGGGCAGACACACTTTCTACTTTCAAATGTGAAAGTGGATCATTCTCATCATACCCAACTATATCAGAGTTGAGAAGCCAGGGAGAAGAATGCTTGAGGCACATATAGCCCCTTCTCCAAGAATTGAATTCACCCCAATCACAGTGACTAAAATTACCTGCTTGTAACCTTAAGACTAGTCTTACCTAACAGCTGCTACAACAACCTGCAAAAACACTAAGACTAGTTTTACCTGTCGCAGTCATTCACCAGTCAGAGTTTGGTAGCTCCTAAAATCTTCTCTGGTGCCAATGAGCCTTCTTTCAGAAAAATGGATTACATTTTTCTCTCTAATAAAATCCCCAACCTTTCCTTTGTTTTTCAGATGTGCCAAAGACCATCCTGGTCTGTGTGTACGCCATGGATTAAAATTCTGTGGTTTCAAAATAAAAAGTTTAAATTAGAGATTTTTCTCTTTATTTTATTTAGATTTAAATGCATGCAACATGTAACCTGTAATTCTGCCCTATATTATGTTGTCCAAGAAAAAAGTAAAAGAGTCAAAAACTACTCAATTCTTTTAAAGAGGCTAGTATAGCTTAGATATAAAAAAACTCAAAGACAGAAAGAGAAAAGAAAGTTATAGACCAATTTCATTTATGATTAGAGATAAAAAGTCTATAATAAGATTATACAATAGCAATTAAATGAGCTAAACCTGCAGCTTTGTCATTTTGAGAAATGATTTAAAGGAACATGTTAAGATAATTAAAATGATTTTTTAAAAGCATTGGAATGAATAATATCTTGATCTTTCGCCCATGTAGAGTTAAACAGGTGCTTCTATGTAAAAGAATAATAATGGTTACAATAATTTTAATGTAACAACTTTGGCCAAGCTGTTTTGCTATAACTCTCCTAAAATGAGAATTTGAATGATTCTACTAATTGTGCAGCAAATCCTTTGCAATCAGTTGGTTTCCAATGCTATGTTTTTAACAGTATTGAGGAAAGAAACCCTGAATTGTGTTTTCAGCTGGTTGATCATGAAAAATAATTTTTGACTTCAGATCAGTATTTTTTTTATGTGAAGAAGTACAAGGAATTGCATAACATTTGCTAAACAAACAAAATTCCTTCCTTTATCATCTCTTTGTTTATGTGACTAAAGTTTCTTAGCACTTAGGCCTATAAAAGTAAAAAATATAAATAATATCGATGCTGAGCATTACTTCATGCCAGTAATAAGTAATATTTTACCATGGGTACATTAATTACTTGGAAAATAAAAAATACTTTTGTTTAATTAAGAGATGCTTTAAAAAAAAAAAAATAGGACTTCGCTGGGTCACCAGGCTGGAGTGAAATGGCGTGATTATAGCTCACTGCAGTCTTTAACTATATTACCCAAGCTTCTCTCAAACTCCTGGCCTGAAGTAATCCTCTCGCCTCAGCCTCTCATAGTGCTGGGTTTACAAGCATGAGGCACCATGCCTGGCCTAACAGGTGAATTTTAATAAAATTTATCTTTATGCTTTAAGTTATTTATGAAAATCTATAATGTTGTTTTGGTTAACTATGTATTAATAATGATATTAACAAATCTATTCTAAAGAAAGTTTCTAACCCAGTTTATTTCTCTAATAAACTTCGACTCAGTGACAGTGCTGTTGGTCTGGGACCATGTTTAGAGAAGCAAGGTTCTAATATATGCTTGAGAAACTTATTAGCTGGCCTGGAAACACTGGTCTATAGAGGGAGAGTAATAAGGGCATTATGGTCTGTGTGTTCCAACTGGGTGAGGCACAAGAGAGTCATTCAGAAGAAAGTGAAACTGTGAAAATTAACCAAAGGCTGTCAGCCCCTATTGTGCAGTCTGGGTGACATGAGGTTGACACAGTCAGAAATAGAACTTGGTGCTCTGGAATCACTAGTATCTTGTGGATCAAACTCTGAAATAAGGGAACTTGTACTGTATTTGAACAGCCAAATAACTTTTCTCTTTCTTTTGTAAAGAAGAACAATCTTATGTCTGCTCCTTAATGATGAATAAAAAACTTGCCTTATGCAATGATGCTATTAATATTTGGTTTAAAACAATCAGTTTTTTCATGATTGCAAAATTGAGACAGGATGTGAATTCATCTGTACTTCAATTTGGGTTAGAGCTGAGGGCTTTTAAATATGATGAAAGTCTGAGTACACATTTAATAACCTCATTACTCAGTATAAAAATTCACTGTATACATGTCACATTGAACTATTACATTTATGAGATTAGATTAGAAAAAAATTCATTTAAAATGAACTAGTACCATAGTTATTAAGAAATAAAACATAATTGCTTAATTATATCAGTAGTACTCCTCAGCTGGATGAGTATCTTGGGAACATTTAGTTGTGATGTCCTCAGATTGGAAAGCCATTCCTGCCTTTAGGCAGTCCTATACTTTTACTATTTCCAGTGTGATATTTAGCATTTTCCAGTTTCCCTGTTGGGGAATTCATACTTCTACCATTTTTACTCCTATACTAGAACCTTGGCTAAATTACTAGACCTAGCAGTAATGTGTTTTGCCTGCCTCACGAAGATAGTCTCATCCTGAGTTGTGTAATACCAACTTGAAAACAAATGATGATCCATTCATGGTATGGTTAAAAGAGCAGTTTCCATAGTCAGACTGCTGTGTTTAAATTCTGACTTTATTACTTAATAATTGCTTAATATTAGGTTAATTTCTTAACTTCTGTTTTTCTCATCTCTAAATTGAGAATAATAGTTAGATTAAATAAAATAACACATGTAAAACACTTATCATAGAAGGTGACCCAGAGAAATTACTAATGAATGCTATTATTGTTATTATACGGAGTCATCTATTCACTTATTTATTCAACCTATATGTATTGCTTGCCCGCAGGTTAAGTGCGTAGAAATCAGAGTTAGACTTTGCTTGTCATTGATGCATTAATGAACTCATTGCCCAGTTGGAG
The DNA here is from genome assembly GCF_000164805.1 of Carlito syrichta. Taxonomy (NCBI): domain Eukaryota; kingdom Metazoa; phylum Chordata; class Mammalia; order Primates; family Tarsiidae; genus Carlito; species Carlito syrichta. The sequence goes on along the minus strand of NW_007253859.1, from coordinate 192,227 downwards.
ATAGAGACAAGTAAAGAAATTAATATACCATTCAGTGTCAGAAGTGGTAAGACAGAGGACATGATGAACCACTCAGCTTGGGTGAGAGTGGAGGACACAGAAGATTACCTAGAGGAGTTGAGATATCTGGATTGAGGTTTGAAAGATTAGTGGGATTTGTTAGGGCAGCAGGTAACAGTGTTCTAGACAGAAAGAATCATTGTGACTGATAATATATCTGAGTATGATTCATATCAGACATGATTCATCATGTAAAATATCATGTGAAAGTTTATTGATAGTAGTTGTTGGATTGTTTGGTGTTTTGTCAACTTGTTTCTTGTTGTCATCTTTTAATTTGTATCCTGCTGGATCTTGAACTGGATTCTACTAAAGCAAGGTGCCTTAGTTGCTAGCACACAGCAGAAGGTAATAGACATTTATTGAATTAAACAGAGTGAAAATAAGTCTCAGGAGGGGAAGTCTTTTAGGATTATAAATATAAACTGAAATATTGACTCCAAGGACGGTTTAACAAGGGGGAGATTAATGCACACACATAGTGAGTTGTAGTGGAGAGGTAAAGTAAATCAAATTCAGGTTGAAGGAGCCAGAAGTGTTATAACTCTTTTTGAGGCAAGGCAATTGAAATATGTTTTTGAAATATCAGATAACTTTAAATACAAGCATGAAAAGCATTTTAAATATAATTCAAAGTATTTTTCAATATTTCATTTACTTCTCTTTGTTAGTATAAATAATTGAGAAAAATGTATAGTATAATATATTTGAAATTAAAAATAAATCTAAGATGAGATCATAGCTTAAAATATGTGAAAGTATGTCTAATTTAGTTGAGCTTTAAAAGCTAATCATGTTTAGAAATGACAACCTGAGAAACCTTGCAAACCCTTTGCCATAGAACAGAAATACTTTATCACTGAGGAACAGTTTTCAGTCATTTGCATAATTTCTGAGTAGCTTACAGTCTGAGCAGATAGATCTCAAGTGAGAAAATGGGAACATTTGACTGTGTTGAATATGATAATCTGAAACTGTAAATTGATGTTCAAATGAAATTTTAAAATTTTTGATTTTCTTTTGATTTGTACTTATATATTTTTTAACCTTTGGTGTTATCTACAACCCCTGTATAATTGCATCAAAAACTGAGGCTATTTTAAAATTTATTTTATATTTTCATACTGTGAATACCATTCAGTTATGTATCAAATAGTACAAATCAAGAAGAATAGAATAATAAGTAGAATAAGTAAGAAGAATAGGATAGGCAATTGAGACCTGCATTTCATATGTTGTTATAGCTGATGTCAAATAAGATAATCAAGTTGGCCTTATGTTCCTCTCAGATCAACTAAACTTTAGAAAGTCTTCTTCCTGAGTCTAGGCCTCTGACCTCCCTGTCCTTAGAGCATTTACTTAAGAAAACCTCTAATTGTAAATTTTTTTTCTCTGATCCTTTGAGACGTATATAAATCTTTTAAAAAACTTCTTTCCAGTTTTACAACATAGGAATGTCTTTCTCAAGGACCTGGTATCCATTATCTATGGCCTGTTGAGATCAGAATAAATGACTTCTTATTTAAGAAAATAAAATAAAACCAGATTAAAAAATCTCCCTTCTCCAACCAAAAATATAATTAAAAATCATTAAGAAAAAAGAGAATCTGGCACAAAAAATGCCAGCACAAAATTAAACAATGCAAAGAAAGAGCTTGTGTTATATAAAAGGACAAGCAGAACTTCCAAAAGTTAGTGGGGCATTGCTTGGGGCAACTTAGAGCAGCTCCTAAGTTTTCCACAGAGAAGCTTTGGCAATGCAGGTCACGGTAGAGATGGAAGTGAGAAGAGGGCTGTGGATAAACACAATCCTGAAAAATCTAACTCATCATGGAGTAGAGGCAGAAAGAGAGACAGAGAGATGAGGCAGCCATGAGAGAAGATGTGGAAATGTTTTTGAAATTAGACATTTCTTTCTTGCCTTTTTTTTTTGCCCTCCAGTGTCAGGGAAAATAAGAGTTCACCATATTAGAAGCTTTCTGTTAGGATAAAAGAAGAGGAAAAAGACAAAGGGATTCTAAGAATAGTAAATACCTGTTAATATAAGAATATACAGAAATCATATGGAACAACAGTAAGAAGAAAATACCTAAAACTCTATCTTCTGAGGGAGCCAGAACAGGAGATGAATGGGAAAAAAACCTAATACATTTCACTGAGCTGTGGTTTTATCAGAGAGGCCAAAAACAACCAACCAACCAACCAACCAACCAACGAACCAACCAACCAAACAAACAAAATTTCTCTTCTTTTCTTTTGGAGAATAGAAGTGGCTGATGGGAAAGAAAATGTAAAAAGTGGTTGGAGAAAAATACAAGTTAACCCTCATAGAGCTGTCTCTAGGGACTCACATTGAACTGGAGGAATTATTTAAATTTCAAATTATTTTACAGTGGATTAAGACAAATTTAAGATTAGGTAGAGAGAGCTGGGGCACAGACTATTTAACAAAATCCCTGAAGACAGAGAGGAGCTCAGTTTTGCTAACAAAGACTGCTCACAGTCTCAGCTGAAACTTTTCTCTAGACCTAAGTAATGAAGCTTGAGGCTATTGTAAATGGAACTATGAAACTGCAGTGGGGAAAGAAAGTCAAGAAAAGTTCATTTAATCTATCAGATCTAACAACAGATCTTGGCTCAATTGTGTCTTTTGCATGAGTAACATACAAAGAAAATGAAAAACAATACACCAGGCTGGGGTAAATGTAAATAAATATATAAGGAAAAATATTGAGAGGGGAGAGAAAGAAAAAAAATAATTGCAGGCAAAATACAGTTTTAAAAAATTTATAGGCGTCAACTTAACCTAGGAAAAAGAAAATGAAACATCTCTATGAAAGCATCTCATTCAGGAGATATCACACTTCCAGACTTCAAACTTTCCTATAAGGCTACAGTAATCAAAATAGCCTGGTATTGGTACAAGAACAGGCATATAGACCAATGGAACAGGATAGAGATTCCGGAAGCAAAGCCTCAATTTCTCAACCAACTCATCTTTGACAAAGCCTCCAACAACAACCACTAGGGAGAGGAGAACCTAGTCAGCAAATGGTGCTGGAAAAACTGACTGATCACACGTAGAAGATTGAAACAGCACCCCTACCTATTACCATACACAAAAATTAACTCTAGATGGATCAAAGACCTAAATGTAAAATTTAAAACTATAAGAATCTTAGAAAACACAGGAGACACCCTTATGGAAATTGGAACTGGCAACCAATTCCTATTCAGAACCCTAAAGGCCAATACCTTAAGAAATCAGATAGACAAGTGGGACCTCATCAAACTAACAAACTACTGCAAAGTGAAAGAAACCATCAAGGGAGCAGGGAGACAGCCCAAATGGGAAAAAATATTTGCTAACTGTATGTCTGACAAAGGCCTAACATCTAGGATCTACAGGGAGCTCAAATGTGCCAAAAGGAAAAAAACGAACAGTCCCAATAAAAAGTGGGCAAAATACATGAATAGACACTTCTCAATGAATATATACGGGCAGCCAATAGATATGTGAAAAAGTGCTCAGCTTCACTTATCATCAGAGAAATGCAAATTAAACCACATTGAGATACCACCTAACCCCAGTAAGAATGACCATTATTAATAACAAACAACAAAGATGTTGATGAGGATGCAGAGAAAAAGGAACACTTCCACACTGCTGGTGGGAACGCAGACTAGTGCATCCTCTTTGGAAGACAGTGTGGTGATTTCTGAAAGAACTAAAAATTGACCTTCCATATAACCCAGCAATTCCCCTATTGGGAATATACCCAGAGGAACTCAAATCATTCTATAAAAAAGATGCCTGCAAATGGATGTTTGTTGCAGCTCTATTCATTATAGCAAAAACATGAAACCAACCATGCTGCCCATCAAAGCTGGACTGGATAAAAAAATGTGGTACATATACACAATGGAATATTATGCAACCATAAAGAAGGACAAACATATGGACTTTGCAGCAATTTGGATGGATTTAGAGTTGATCATACACAGTGATTTATTATAGAAACAAAGAACAGAGTACCATATGTTCTCACTCATAAGCGGACCTCGAACAATTACAACACTGTAAGAAAGGGATTGGTAGTAGTGGGAAACTGTTGGGGGTAGGGGGTGGGATTGGCAGTTGAGAGAAACTGCTAGGGGAGGAGGAGTGTACCTCATCAACAAGGGTACATGCATAATCAACGTTTGTATACATAACCCTGAATTGTACCCCACATCTTTATAATTAAAAAAAGAAGAAAAAGAAAGCATCTTATTATTTAAAAACTTACAAAAAAAGTACATTTAATAAAATAATCTCAAATATAAAAACATAAAAAGCAGACTAAGAATGGAAAAAAGAAATGCTCCAAATAGGAAAAAAATCAAAGCCAAAGAATAACAATTATAAAATGAATTAAGAAATTACAAACAATAGGTATGGTTGTATGTTTATTGTCACAATAATAGACTTAAGGTAAAGTAAAATCAGAAGAAAAATTCATGAAAATTAAATGAAAGAGAATTTAATTCAGACAAAGAAGAGATAAAGATGGTCCAATAAAAGGATAATTGATGAAATTGATGCAGAGAATTCAACAATTGAAACAGGAAATGTATTCATGGTATATTATGAGAGATTTTTCCTGAATTAAAAGGAAAAGTACATCTATAGATTGAAAGGAATACTTTGTTCCAGGGAAAAGTGAAACATTAAGATGCCTGCTTATATGGATGCTAGACCAATAAGCCCTCATAATGGCTAATTTTTATTTTGAATGTGCCTTTTCTTTTTTGCCATTTGATTGCTGATGCATTTAATTTGAAGAAAGTATAACAAAGCAAGACTCTCCAAAACATGTTTATGATGGATATTTGGGGTGAATCTAGCTTTCCCCAAACATTAGAATTTAATCTAGTTAATTACTGTGAGGAAAATCAACAAGAACATGTTAAATTTTCAGCAATATTTGATGTATAAATTTAGTGACTTTATTTTCTGGATTCAGATAAACAGATTGGTTCTTTTTTTTCTGTTCTTGTTGGTCTTAATGCATTGTTAACAAACCTAAGCAATTATATTTATTAATATATGTAATAGTATATATTTTGTATTAATATACGTATAAATTTTATTTTTAATTGATGCATAATATTTCACATATTTATGGGGTAGATATATTTGTTACATGCATAGAATGTGTAATGATCAAGTCAGGTTATTTGAGGTATTCACCTCCTGAGTATGTTATTAATATTTCAAATCTTCTCATCTAGCCTCTTTGAAATATACAACATATTGTTGCTAACTATAGTCACCCTAATCTGCTATTGAACATTAGGACTTATTTCTTCTCTCCAGTTGTGTTTGTACCCATTTACCAACATCTCTTCATTTCCCCCTCCCACCCTCACACCTTTCCCAGCCTCTAGTTTCTATCATTCTATTCTCTATTTCCATGGAATCAATACATATGAGTATGAATATTCAGTACTTGTCTTTTTGTTCTTGGGTAATTTCACTTAACATGATAAACTATAGTTCCACCTTTGTTGCTGCAAGGGGCATGACTTCATTTCTTTCCTATGGTCAAATAGTCATCTGTTGTGCATACATACCACATTTTCTTATTCTGTTTGTCCATTGATGGACACTTAGGCTGATGGCATATCTTTGAATGAACATTTTTAGAAAGGAATTTTTTTCAGAAATGTGTGGAACTGTGGCATTTAGAAATGCAAAAACAGGTAAATTGTTACAGATTCAGTCATTCAAAGGAATCTTTGCTTGATGCTTACTATGTACAAGAGTTTATCAAAATCTTCCACTAGGATCCTTATAGCCCAATATGGGAGGCAAATAGCAGAGACAGTTATAATGCTGTGTGATTAGGTGGCATCATGTGCTATGAGATCATAGTTCTTGAGGGCTAAGGTATGCTTTCTTCTAGAGTAGCCCAATCTTTTTGGCATTAGGGACCAATTTTGTGGAAGATAATTTTGGGGGGGGTTGGTTTGAGGATGATTCAAGTGCATTTCACTGATTGTGCATTTTATTTCTATTATTATTACATTGTAACATATAATGAAATATATAGTATCACCACCTCAGCTACACCTCAGATCATCAGGCATTAGATTATCATAAGGAGCACGCAACTTAGATCCCTCACATGCACAGCTCACAATAGGGTTCTCGCTCTTATGAAAATCTAATGCCAATGCTGATCTGACAGAAGATGGAGCTCAAGCAGTAATGTGAGTGATGGGGAGCAGCTGTAAAGGCAGATGAAGCTTCATTCACTCACCTGCTGCTCAACTCCTGCTGTGAAGCCTGGTTCCTAACAGGCCATGGACCAGTACTGGTCCATGACCTGGGGGTTGGGGAACCCCTGTTCTAAAGAAACTGACTTCTAGGTAGAATCTTATGCAGAAGACTCTTTCTGTTATACCACATAGCCTCCTTTAAAAACTGGTTTTAAAAGAAAACCTATGAAGTTGAAAGTTAACTAAGGAATTGACTTTTTAAAACTTTCAGTGAATTTCTATATACAGTATACAAAAAATAAGAATTCAGCTTGTTTTACATATAAGCTCTAATTTAGATTTCTCTGTAAGTAAGGCAAGTCTTTCTTCTCCTCCATCCCAAGGAAGCATATGATTGAAAATAATGCAGTTATGGAGAAATTACTGAAGACAACCCGACTAATATCTGAAAGTGAATAGTTCTTTTCTTCATGCTCCTATGGTATATAGTTAGTTCTCCTTCTTCAGCACTTAGAGATTGTATTTAATTATTTATGTACATGCCTTGACCTATTCACCAATACCTTCATTCTTCAAAGACTGAGTGAAATTTTGTAAACTTCAAGAAAAGGAAGGTAACATGTTTAATTTTCTGTCTTATCACTTAGTGGATAGCCTGGCACATAATTAGCTCTCAATAAATCTTTGTTAAATTAACTATTGAAAGATAAAGTAAATATGTAACAGAATGTTAAAAACAAATTTCAGCTGCGGCAAATACCACAGTGTGTGTGAGCCACAGGACCCTGGAAAATTCTTTAAAGTCGATTATTTAAGGACCAGTTCTGTGACTCCTATACCCCATCATTTACTCTGAAAATATAAAAGAATTGAGCGAGAGAGTAGATCTAACTATACTACTACCAACATCAGTGCAAAAGAATAGGCAACCTACTCCAGATTACTCCATGCTTGAACATTGATAGGGGAAAGTAGCCAGAGGAAGAGCAACATAGCCTGTGTCAGGGGAACCATGGTCAGAAGAACCCACAGGAGAGCCCACAAGAGCCCCCTGGGAAGCCATCATAAAGAGGGTAATTTTTTTTTTTTAATTTTAAATTTTAAATATGTGATGTACAATTCAGGGTTAGGTATACAAATATTCATTATGCAGGTACCCCTGTTGATGAGGTGTGCCTCCCCCTCCCCTGGCTGTTTTCCACTACTACCAATCCCTTTCTTATAGTATTATGATAGTTGTTAAAGGTCTGCTTATGAGTGAGAACATGTGATACTCGGTTCTTTGTTTCTGAGATAGATCACTCAGTATTATAGCCTTTAAGTCCATCCACGTTGCTGTAACATTCATAATTTTGTAAGAGGGTAAATTTTTGACACATGACATCCTAGAGAGTCCAGAGTTAACCCAAGGAAGACTTGCTTGATAGTAAATAAACAAAACAAAACAAAAAACTCTTCCATTCTGTTCCCTTTCCTTTCCTTCCTCTCGCCAGCTGGTAAAAGCTTCTGTTAAGAGAATCAGGAAGAGAACAGTGAAAAACAGAAGAAGCCAACCACATCATCCCATTCTCCCAAATCAAACACTGTTGTCAATAAAAGCCTTAAGCAGTCAGGATATTGTCCTACATTTCAATAAACATAAAAATGTTGGTAACTACCTCTGACTGAACTGGTTACATGTCTTTGATACATTCAAGTGACTGTACAATTATTTTATATGCAAGGTGAAAAGAAAATCATGAGTGATTTCTGGTGAGTTTTTATCCAGTGGCAGGGGAAATGCTTCCCGCATTGAAATGGAAGACTAAAAAAACTGCATTTTCATTACATCTCTAGTTGTTTGCGTTCATTGTAATGTAATGATTGCCACTTATTCTTAGTAAATTTTCTGTTTTTCCACTTTGGGGAAAGTCTGATCCTGTTTGCAATGAAAAGGAAAACTATAACCTGTGTTCAGTTGTGCTGCTTTGAGTGTGTAGAAAACCAAGTGGGAGATATCTGGGGTATTAAGGATGGGAATAGGAGGTCAGCTTTCCTTCAGGCAGGACAGGGGAAGGAGGTAGAGGCTGCTTAAGCACCTGGTATGCCTTTCTTATGGCCTTCTGAGTCCTGGGCAGACTGTGCAGTAAACTTTCCATTTCAGGTTTGAAACATAACCTCAACAACACTTTTGAAATTAAGATGAAAGACTAGAGGGGCAAAATTCTGGGTACTCTTGTTTTTTCTTGGGTTATTCTTTTGTAATTTTTGTTTAATTTGTAGATAAACTGCCTGCTCCAAAATTGAAATAGCAAAATGTAGAAAAAGCAAGTATGTGCTGAGCCAGTGGTAAGATAGAGCATGTGTTGCTCTGGGAATGCCAGCAGGCTCACGCTCTATCTGCTCCATTAAGTGCTGCGTGTTATCTTGGTGATTTTATCTCATGCCAGCTTTTGGCCTTTATCTTTTGGAATTAGACATGTGATTATGGCAGCATCAAGACTAGATGTATTTCATGGGAGAAGATTCTCAGAAGCTGAGTTCAACAGACTGATATATAAAGCCAAAATGACAACATAATAACTCAATTATTAAGTGGGAAAAGGAAATAAAATCTCATGAAGGATGGAATACTTGTGGTGGCATCAGTGCTGTCTTCTTCCTGTGGTCAAGCAACTTGGGCAGTAAAACAAGTCAAAGTTCCTCCGCATGAAGGCCTACTGTGGGTTCCTGCAACCCAGCAATGCCTCAAAAGGGAGGTGGTTGTAAGGGTATCCCTTTGTGTTCATTTGTTAGCTGCACAATTGCTTTATACAATTTTCTGTATGCCTAATAGATCACAAAAACAGCTGTTAAAAAAAGAGAGACTATGGTACCTCAAATTGTAAAAGACATTGCTTACACATGAAAAAACAGTGAGAAAATATATGACCATAATAACACCAATTATCTCTACTGGTATAACTATTACCCTCTTTATAGTTTTCAGCAGAGTATGGAAAATTATTTTGCATGTGTTTTGTTACCATGTTGCTATATGTTGGGTCCATTTGTTTCTATTTGTAAAATTCTATTTAAGAAGGGGAAATGAGTTGAAAAATTTTAAGCAAAGGAAGGTAATTTTATGAACACTTATGTATGCCTTTAAACTTTACAAAAAAACTCCCAAATGTTTAAAAGATTCATTGAAAGTATAAAGAAAGAAAAAGAATTTATGAAAGCTTTAGGCTATTCCTCATTGCACATGAACAGTATGCTAATTTTAGTTCTGTGCTAACCCAAATCATTTTTTCACATCATCAGATTTTTTTTTAAAAGGTAAACACTAAGTCTCAAGTCATGAAAACTGTAATGAAATTAAATAAAATAATGGGATGGAATGTAGTAGTCTAACCTCCATCAAAATGCCAAGGCTTTGATTTTCAGCTGTTGCAAATTTCCTTAATATCTCAATGCTATGGGCAGAAATGGAATTCACAAATGAATACAAATCAAGCCTTCTGACTGGCAGCCAACTTCTTTGGCTGGTGTGTTTTCCATTTCTCCCTGGCTTATATGAACATTGATTGAATTTATGTACACTTCTTCCTTCAAATAGCACAGCTCCAAGCCTGCAGCTCTAAAATGGGGAAGAATAAACAAAAGCCCAGAAAGAGTTTCTGCCAAGTAGTCTTTGTATTGAGTTGTACTCCTGTCTCCTAGTTAACCTGTTACCTGAAGGTTGAAATGTCAGGGCACTTTATTTTATTTTATTTTATTAAGATGTGGGGCACAATTCAGGATTAGGTACATAAGTGGTCATCATACAGGTGAAGTTTAGGTCTCCCATTGGTCCTCACTTTGCCTGGTTTAGAATCAGGTACCCTTGGTGATGTTATGTGCTACTGTCCTGCTACTGCTAATCCCTTTCTTGTAGTACTATGACAAATGTTCAGAAGCCACTTTTGAGTGAGAACATGTGGTACTCAATTCTTTGTTTTTGTGATAGATTACTGGGTATGATAGACTCTAAATCCATCCAAGTTTCTGCAAAGTCCATAATTTTGTCCTTTTTATGGCTGCATAATTTTCCATCATGTATATGTACCATACTTTTTTTTTTCATCCGGTCCATTTTTGATGGGCAGCACTTTCGGTTCCGTGTTTTTGCTATTGTGAATAGTGTAGCAATAAACATGCATGAGCAAGTATCTTTTTTGTTGAATGATTTGAGTTCCTCAGGGTAAATTCCCAAAAGGAGGATTCCTGGGCCATATGAAAGGTTGGTTTTTAGATCTTTTAGGAAATCACCACACTGTTTTCCACAGAGGCTGTACTAGTTTGCACTCCCATCAACATGTAGAAGCATTCCCTTTTCTCTGCGTCCTTTCCAGCATCTGTTGTTTTTGAGTTATTGATGATATCCATCCTGACTGGAGTTAGGTGGTATCTCAATGTGGTTTTGATTTGCATTTCTTTGATGATTAGTGAGGCTGAGCATTTTTTCATGTATCTGTTAGTTGCTTTTATGTCTTCTTTTGAGAAGTGTCTATATCTTTTGTGTTGGGTCACCTTTGAGCCCTGTGGGGACCCTGCTTCCCTTCATCATTCATTCATTCAGCAGGTGCTGCTTGTTGTCTCAGTCCAGGGTAGTCACAGCAGAAGGCAGACAGCTATCTGCTGTGACTACCCTGGACTGAGACAACAAGCAGCACCTGCTGGTCCACAAGGAATCTAGCTGTTTGGAGAACTTCTCTCCTCCTGAACTCAGTTTTCTCTACGGTAACCTTGGTTCTATACAACTGGAGCAGGACTTGTCCAGAGCAAAGAAAGGGGTGGGAGGTACAAAGTATGTAAGAATGATAGCGAGAAGAAGAGACAATAAAGGAAAAGGGGGAGACTGATGAGTGATTTATCTCACCTTCAGTTCCCTTTCTTTAAACAATGTTTCTTCCAATTATTTTAATTTTGGAGGCCTGAAAACCACCTTACATGAACCGAATATATAAATGCTAGCCACAGATATAAATTGCACTTTTGAAAAACAGATTTTAAAAATCTTCCAACAAAATAGCCTACTACATTTAATAACAAACATGATGGCATTATATAGTATAGCAATTTGAATAAATGATAAACAATTCATAAAAGTTACCATAATTTCTATTACTTCTGTGAGAACAAAGCATTTTTATCCTATAAAAAGGGAGCTCCCAAACCCAGAATTAGTTTATAAAAAAATTGTGTGTTTATTCTTCCATGTTTAAACTTCAGTCACCTTAAAAGTGTCCCCTGATTGATGCAATGCACTTATTGAGATGCTTTTTCCACTATTCAAAACATTTTTTAACTCAACAATTTTGATGCCTTTTAATCTTCTGCTTTTTTTTTTTGAGCTGGAGTCTCACTCTGTCGCCCAGACTGGAGTGCAGTGGCTGCTCCCGGCCACCGCAGCCTTGACCTGCTGGGCTCTGGCGATCCTTCCGCCTCAGCCTTCTGAGTAGCAGGAATTATAGGCACGTGCTACCACGCCCGGCTGATTTTTTGATTTATTGTAGAGATGAGGTCTTGCTGCCCAAGCGGGACTCGAACCCGCGATCTTCTGCCATTTTTAATTTCACCTCTTTCACATAAGCAAAATGTTTTCCTTTGAAGAATTTTTAATCCAGGGAACAACAACAACAAAAGTCATATGGGGCAAGATTGGGCAGATAGGGAAGGTGAGGCACAGGGGTCACGCCATTATAGGTCAAAAACTGATGACCACTCAGTGCAGTGTGGGCAGGTACATTGTCACCTGTTTCCCACAATTTGGGATGTTTCTTCTGCAAATCATGATACAACCTTCTTAAAACTTACAGTTAAGATATGAATAGGCATGTCTCAAAAGCCAACAGATACATGAAAAAATACTCAGTCTCACTAGTCATCAACGAAGTGCACATCAAAACCACACTGAGAAGCCACCTAACTCCAGTCAGGATGGCCATCATCAATAACTCAAAAACAACAGATGCTGGAGAGGATATGGGGGAAAGGAAACACTTCTACACTGTTGGTGGGAAAGTAAACTAGTACAACCTCTGAGGAAAACAGTTTGGAGATACCTAAAAGATCTAAAAGTTGGCCTCCCATATGACCCCACAATTTCCCTCCTGGGAAGATACACAGAGGAACTCAAATCACTCTATGAAAAAGATACCGGACAACCCCTTCGGGTTTCCTCCCACTGTGGGAGCTTTTCTGTCCTCTTAATAAATCCTGCTTTCAAAAAAAAAAAAAAGAACAAAGAAAAAGATATTGTACACACATATTTATTGCAGCATTATTTATAGTAGCCAAAACAGAACTAACCATGCTGTCCATTGAAAGAGGACTGGAAAAAATGTGGTACATATACATGATGGAATATTACGCAGCCATAAAGAAGGACAAAATTATGAACATTGCAGCAACTTTTTTTTTTGTTTGAGTTGGAGTCTCACTCTGTTGCCCAGGCTGGAGGGCAGTGGCCACTCCCGGCCACCGCAGCCTCGACCTGCTGGGTTCTGGTGATCCTTCCGCCTCAGCCTTCCAAGTAGCTGGAACTACAGGCACACGCTACCACACCCGGATAATTTTTTGATTTATTGTAGAGATGAGGTCTCGTCAAATTGCCCAGGCGGGTCTCGAACCCGCGGGCTCAGGCAATCCACTCACCTCAGCCTCCCAAAGGTGCAGGATTACAGGTTGAGCCACCGAGCCTGGCTCATCGCAGCAACTTTGATGGACTTAGAGGCTGTAACGCTAAGTGATTTATCACAGAAGCAAAGAACTGAGTACCACAAGCAGAACTTCGCAATTATAATAATACTATAAGAAAAGGATTGGCAGTAGTTGGAAACAGCCAGGGGTGGGTAGGTGGGATTGGCAGTAGTTGGGAACTGCCAGGGGAGGGAGGAGGGCACACCTCATCAACAAGGGTCCTACATAGTGAAGATTTGTATACCTAACCCTGAATTGTACCCCACATCTTCAAAATAAAAAATAACCCCCCCCAAAAAAAACCCCAAATAAAAATGTTGGTGGACTGTTTGATCTGAAGGAACAAATTTTGAGTATACTATAAGGGACCTACCATACAAAAGATAATTCCTGTTTTTGGATCACTATTCACAGTATTCCCTGAATATTTTGTGACATTTAATCATTCTATGTTCTCTCTCTCTCTCTCTCTCTCTCTCTCTCTCTCATGCTATACCATATACAACACACCACACACAAGTTTTCTTGGCCTCTACATCATTTTTGCAGTAATACAGAAAGTGAGGAGGTGACTTTGTACCATATTTCGGGTGATCATCCATATTCCACACTGAATTCTGCTTTCTTTGAGGGCTTCCTATCTTCATTGGGAGCCCTGGAGATTCTCAGTGATCTGGAGGAGAAGAACCACTAGTCATGAGATGTGAACTCCCTGGCCATAGATGCATGATTGCCTTACTTTAGAATCAAGTTAAAATTCATTCATTAAGGTAGGCCCTATTCTAATATGACTGGTGTCCTTATTAAAAGGGGGAAATCTAGAGGAAAGAGGTAAAGAGACACAGAAAGAATGTCATGTGAATTCAGGCAAAGAGTAGAATTATGCTACCACATGCCAAGGAATATCTGGGGCTACCAGAAACTGAAAGAAGCAAGGAAAGATCCTTCCTAAGTGCCTTCTGTGGGAGCAGTCCCTGTTGACACTTTGATTTCGGATTTCTGGCCTTCAGAACTATATGTCAATAAATGTCTGTTGCTTTAATCCAAGCAAGTTGTGGTACTTTGCTAAACAGCCCTAAGGAAACGAAAACAGACACAGGTAGTTTTCTGATACCAGAGAACAAGATTTTCAGGAACAAAGTCTTGATCCTTGAATACCATGCTAAGGACATTATATTTTACTCTATAGTCAAAAATTGAATGGTAGAAAAAACTAAAGCAAACATTTATCTATCAACAGTATTAAAGAGAGGAATAACATGATCAGATGTGCCCAAATGGAATATTCAAAGGTGCTCTGGAAGCAGTAAGCTTCTATAAAATAGAAATTGTCATTAGTATAGACATTCTGGAAAGAGATGGTGAATTAGAAAAGGTATATAATGGAGAAGTGTTAGCTCGGGAGTTTTTGCAGTAATACAGGCAGTGAGGAGGAGACTTTGTACTAAGGCACTAACCATTAGAATAAGTCAAAAAAGGCAACTTTCAGAGACATGATACAGGATGATCTAGATAATTTTTTGACTGATGGATGGTTGGTTTTGAAAGAGATCTGAGTTCAAAATGCCTCAAGTGATTGAAGTTTTTTTTTGGCTACAGAATAATGATTAACCAGAACAGTGGTTAAAGAAGACATAATATGCTTAGAGAAAATAGAATGAGTTCAAGTGTAGGCACATTGAGTTTGAGGTGCCTTTGGACATAGTGATATTTAGTTGACCATTGAAAACCTCCATTTGGGAGAGTGGAATTCAGACATGCTTGTTCTTTGTCAAAGACACTTTCAGTTTATTATAGTGGCTGTGAGAGAAGCACAGAAGCTGCCGGACTTCTCTCTGTGGTGGAAAGAAGGAAGGATTGATGTCTGAAAGCAACTGTAAAATGACAGGCAGAGTGAAAAATGATTTTTTATATACAATAAACCCTTTCTTTCAGGTTCCAATATTATGATAATAGTATTTATATATGGTGATCCTGTGGCTATTTAAAACACATTAATGCTCTTAAAATTGAATTGTGTTTGGATGTACGTTGTGGGCTATATAAGCACATTTTAAAGTTCTTTGTTTATTTTTTCCTATCAAATGTATTTCAGATATACAATAAATAAGGGCAAGAAAAGTGATTGTTTCTGTGAAACCAGAACTCAAGCAAATAATAAGGCCAAATCATAAGGTCAAATGTAGGGGTTTCTGAGGTAAAAGAACTGTTTGAATTCACAAAAACAAGACAAATATTTCTAGGCAAATTTCCAAGAACACCAGACTTACAGAACTTTTAGAATCATAAGAGGGCGTCCATTGATTTTGGATGCTTTGTTTAAATTTTTATCTACAAAAAATTTTAGATTTATATCATTCACCTCTGTTGTTCTGTTAAAAACTTACCAAATCATCAAGGCAGTTCAGCAAGTTGAAGTTATCTGGGATGTAATATAGATAAATGGCATTCCTTAGAAAATCACTGAAAGAATGATAGTATTTTACTCTGCCAGAAAGGTAAATAAATGAACAAATAATATAAAACATTTTATTACAACATATAAGGTGTTGTCTTGTCTTTTGTCTTTGTTTGCCTAAGGTCCCCATCTATCTGAAGAATGATTGAAGGAATAGGCTGCCTCTGACATCCAAGGTAGCACATTTCAAGGAGTAGCAAGGCTTGCAAGCCAGATTACTGTCTTGAGGCAAGTATTTATTTATTTATTTATGATGGAAATCTCACTCTATTGCCCAGACTGATCTCAAACTCCTGGCTTCAGGCAATCTTCCTGCCTTGGCCTCCCAAAATGTTGTAATTATAGAAGTGAGCCACTGTACCACGCTGGCTTCTAAAAATTTTCTTTTCTATCCTTTTAGATGATCGGCAACAGAGCCTAGAGAATACAGGCTTCCAGAGTTCCACTTGCACAAAGAGATGATGATCCTCTGTCTGAGACAGCATATCCATGGAGCCTCCACTTATTGGAAGAGGGAACATGTGACACAGGGGAAGTGAAACAAGACAACCTGCTTTCTACCATGAGGGAATTGTGGAGTGGAGAAAGAAGGGACAAAAAGTGGGCAGGTGTGATTTCCTATTTTTCTGCTCTCCAAGCTTTGACTTAGAGAGAGAGAGATGTGCATTAGTTGAGTGGGGGTGATGTGGAGAGTGGAGGAAGCTCTTCTTACTCTTCCAAACCCTTTGGCCCCAACCCACCTTCCCACTTTTCCTCACATCCATCACAGTATTCTAGAAAGTGGTGATCTTTGGGCAGACCAAAACTGACTGGGTAGGACTGTGGGGAAGTGAAGGAAATCCCTGAGGTTGAGTACCCCTCATTTACCTTTGGCTTCCTTGAGACATGGATGGGACTCAGGGGAGACTCTGGCTGTTGAGTTTGCCAGAGAAGTTCACCTTAGCAGGGCCAAGGTGAATGGCTGAGGAAAAGAGAGAGTGGACCTCCTGGACTAGGAACAAGAGAAGAATCCTCACTGACTTTAGAAGGGTTTTTTGCATCAGTGGAAACTGAGGTGACTGAGTCAGCCATGAACGGTACCCAAAACAGACTTCCACCATGAATGCCAGTAGGGAATGTAACCAGTGAAAAGACACATTGCCTGAGACTGGCTGAGTCAGAGGACCACTGTAGGTGACACAAGCCACAGCGTTTCCTCATATACTACTACAGTGTTTTAGGGAACCAAGCTGGGGGAGAAGAAAGCTATCTGAGAGACGGAGCACTAGCTAAAGGGACAGTTTAAATGATTAGATTGTACTAGGGTGTAAACCGGACTGATCATTATTTAATCTATCTGCACCACTTCTCTGCCCTGCTTCTAACCAGAAGATACAAAATAATGACGTGGGAGAAATGATTCAGAGCCAAAGGAAGCAGTGACTCCAAGCAGGAGAGATAAAATAGTATGATGGTTAATTTTATGTGTCAACTTGGTTGGTCTAAGGAATGCCTTAACAGCTGATAAAACATTGTTTCTGGGTGTGTCTGTGATGGTGTTTCCGGAATAGGCTAGCCTTTTAATCAGCAAACTTGAGTAAGACCAGCCCTCACTAATGTGGGTGGGCCTCATTCATGGAAGGCCTGAATAGAACAAAAGGCAGAGAAAGGAGAATTTCACTTTCTCTGCTTGAGCTGGGACATCTCCCTTCTCCTGCTCCCCTTCTCCTGACATTGATGCTCTTGGTTCGTGGGCCTTCAGACTTAGGCTCCCCTAAACCCAAATTTTTGGGTCTCTGGACTGGGACTGATATCATTGGCTCTCCTGGTTCTCAGTCCTTTGGACTTAGACTGGCTCTTCTTGGCCTCCAGTTTGTGGATGCCAGATTGTGGGACTTCTCTATCGTTATAATCATGTGAGCCAATCCTGTTGGTTTTGTTTCTCGGGAGAGATCTGACTAATACAAGTGGCAATTGTAAGAATGAGGGAAATTGATTTGGAAGTGTTCCTAAGTTGGAGGCTGTGAGGTGATGGGGTGTCCTTCATGAGGGACATGACCTTATATGGAAGCAGAAATTTTATCAAAAAGGCTAAATCTCATCAGAGCAGAAGCATATATTATGGTTATTTATGTTAAAAAAAAAGACATGCTTTCGGATTGCTAGAACAGGACACCAAGGGGGAGCTGCAGTCATTTTGCCTCCTTCTGAGAAGCTTCCAAGTGCTTGCCATACCTACAGTCTCTGAGTGATTTTTTATACACCTGTTGATTCCACTCTGTACTCTCCTCTCTTCACCACTACTGCCTACTCCCAACACTGACCATTGTTAAATTCTACCAGACATGGATACTGGGTTCTGGGAGACTTCCACCTGTAATGTTTCTAAGAGCCCAAACATGACCTTTGGCCCTTGACAAATGGCAGCCTAATCAAATCCACCACTGGGAGAGTTTGAATTCTATACCTGCAGAGAGAGTCTTAGTTAGCAGCTATGCAGGAAGAAGAAGTGGTATCTTTTCTTGCTTGCCAAATTAAACTGAAGCAATTAGAAAAGGGGTCAAAATGTGAGGTCATCCGGGGCAGTTTCCAAAGGTTCCTATTTGCAGGACTGCAGAGGCAGAAGTCACAGGACAGCATTACAAGTGTTAGATTAGCACTAGGAGGGGGAGAAGAGATCCAAAAAGGGAAGCAATAAACAGACTCCCAGGCTCGGGTTCAGAGCTCAAGGTGAAAAGCATTGCCCTTCACTCTCTCTTAGGCATCCTTCTTGGGGTGCGTAGATAAAGACAGGCTTAGCCAAACCTGGCTCCCAGGCTGAAGCAAGGTTCAACTCATGACAGTGACTTTGGCAGCAGACAGGATGCTGGATGCTTTGGAGTGTCTGCCTGGCTCCAAGGCCTGTGCATTGTTTCCTGGAACATATTGTGGAAAAATATTTCAGAAAAGAATTGTAATAGCAGGTGATGAGGTCTGAGACATCTGGTCCCTTACTCAATAGGTGAGATGCGTTTGTTGGTTTTCACAAATACTATTGGACTTGCCAGGTTATGGAGTTATACTAACAATTATGGAATATTGGTGATGGCTCTTGACTTTAATTTAGATACTAAATGGTGTCACTATCATTTACTGAGTGTTTCCTATGTAATAGGATGGTTCTAGGTTTCTTACATGTATTCGCTCTGATATAGGTCTTGTGAAATTGGCATTATATTTTATCCCCATTGCACAGGTATAAAAATTGAGATATAAAGAGATTATGCAACTTGCTGCTGGTCAACAGCTAGTAAGGTCGGGTTTGGTGGCTCAGCCTGTAATCCCAGCACGTTTGGAGGCCTAGGTGATTGGATGGCCTGAGCCCGTGGGTTCGAGACCCACCTGGGCAACTTGGCGAGACATCGTCTCTACAATAAATCAAAAATTAGCCGGGCATAGTAGCGTGCACCTGTTTTCCAGCTACTTGGAAGGCTGAGGTGGAAGGATCGCCAGAGCCCAGCAGGTTGAGGCTGTGGTGGCTGGTAGTGTGCCACTGCACTCCAGTCTGGGTGACACAGTGAGACTCCAACGGAAAAAAAGGAAAAAAAAACCAAAAACACATACAGCTAGCAAGCAGCTGACACCCAGGTAATTACATGTATCTCTAGAGCCTGGGCCGTAAGTCTTATCTCTACTGGTTCCTCGACTGCAGCATGTTAATGTTTATGCCCATCTGGCCCCGTCAAGTACTAGGGATGATCACTCCATTTAATGGGGTGCTTCGGCATACTCATTTTGCTCTCAAGGTGAGGGGACAGACCTTCTCCCTACCAACATCATTAGATATTCAGGCAATGTCCCCAGTGGGTTATGAAGCTCAGCCTGTATGTAACTATCACTCCCACCATGATTGGGTGAGGTACACTGCGAAGGTCAAGGGAAGTAAGTACCTATTCAAATGCAGACAGCACGGCTAGGACTGTTCAACAACAAAACCTCTAAACTTTTGAACAGATGCCCTGGCAGCAGTTCTTGTCTTGGTCACTTGCCAGCACCTTCCAAAGCAGCACCCCATTTTTGATACTCTTACTTTGGGGGACCTTGGCAGTTAGGTTTCTTCTTCCATTTGCCTTCCTTCCAATCTTCCCCAAACTTCCCCCTTTCTGCTTTTCCTTGATTTTATTTTCCTATACAAGAAAGCTATTCTTTTTCTTTTCTTTCATAACATTGACTCTGATATCTGATCTGGAAAGTCTGTACCCACTCATTTAAAATTGCTTCCAAAAACAACTGTAGAAAAACAGAAGACCCAACTTCCACTCCCTTTAGGTAGGGAGGCTTCCTCTTTAGAAACACAATATTCTGATTCTTATTCTCTGGATTTGGGAGCAAAGGCTTAAATTCCATGAAAGGGAAGGTTGTTTTCCTTCTTAGCCAAAACAATAAGTCCATGGAATACAATTGAGGCTTCATATTAAAAAATAGGTTAAATATTTGTGTCTTGTTACAGTTGATTGAAATCTAGAAGGTATCAGAAAATCCCTTGTGGCTCTTAATGGGACAGCAATTAGAGCAGTTCAAAAAGCTCCCATTCTGTAACACTTTAAGGAAATGATGAAACAATCCTGTGTAGTGGAAAAGTATTTGGTGTCAGATGGTTTGGAATTCAAATTTTGATTCTATCACTTGAGATTTATAGGTTCTGAATAAGTAAACTTTTCTGAGCCTTGGCTTAGGGCACTGATTATGATCAAGTGGCAGTAAGTTTTGAAGGAATTGGGAAGGAGGACACATATTTCTTGCTCTGATAAATCCTTCCCAATGAAAGTGTCTTTAGTTTTATTAGCTTATGACCTCATTCTGCCCCCAGCAACTCTCCAAGGAAGGTGTGGTTTATTAATGTCGGGTTAGGGAGAAAAACTGGGCATGCTTAGCTTAAGCCTTTCTTCTCTCTCCTTTCTCTTGGGCTCTTTCCCATCCCTGTCTGCACCTTTATGCTATGGCACGAGATTTTGCAGATAAAGAAGCTTGGACTGGTTACTGGTCTCCTTGTGCCCATGACTAGTGGGTAAATCTGACTAATACTGGGGCTCAATGTGTTCTCTGGCCATGTTCTCTCAAGTAGACATCATTGGTGATGAAGGTGATATTTCCATCTCTTTCTGCCTTAACTGTTTTGCTTTGTAATTGTTTCTCCACTTTGGCCAGAAAAACGGAACTATTTACTGAGTCTCTCAAATTCTTAAGAAAATCAGTCAATAAGTTTATAAGTGACCAGTTCTTAAAAGTGCTTCATAAATCTAGTTCTTGTGTCTCTGTCTCTCTCTGTGTGTGTGTCTCTCTCTCGCTTTCTCTCCCTCCCTTTCAGTTAACTATTCTTCAGTCTTAACTATCTGTGAATTCTGACATATGTCTAAGCCAATCTTTTCTGCATCAGCCTGTTTCCTCTTGTTCACTTTTCAGAGAAAATAACTCGATGGTGGAAGGAGAACAGCTGGTTGCAATTTCTTTGAAGGTTTTTTTTAATCAGAAAATTCCCTGGTTTATTTCATTTGGCTGCTTTTTAAGGCATGATTGTTTAGATTGAACATTTAAATATCTTTCTTGAAACTTCCACTAAAGATTTGAAACCCAAAGGGAATAAACTTACAAACCATAAGTGTTAGTGGAGATGAAAGGTAAAGCTTAAAAATAACGAAATTAAAGATTCTACAAAGTATTTAGACTTTACAAAGACTTAAAAAACTGGATATGTTTGTTTTGGGAGACCATTGTACTCATGATAAATCCCTGCATTCCAACACATTATACTAACAATTATTACTATATACCAGGGTAATTTTTTGAGTCGGGGTCTCACTCTGTCACCCAGGCTGGAGTGTAGTTGCACAATCATAACTCACAGCAGCCTCAATCTCCTGGGCTGAGGCAATATTTTTGCCTCAGTCTCCTGAGCAGCTGGGACTACAGGAGAGCACCACCACAGTTGGCTAATTTTTAAATTTTTTTGTAGAGATGAGATCTTGCTATGTTGCTCAGGCTAGTCTTGAACTTCTAGGCTCAAGTGATCCTTCCACTTTGGCCTCCCAAAGTGCTGGGATTACAGGCATGAACTACCTAGCCTGGCCCTTATTTCTAGAGTTATTCCAATGCCACGGCTGAAACTTTATTAGTCATACTGCTTTGGTTTAAATTTTTGTCTTAATTTACTTGCGTCTCACCTTTGTGATTTAATTCATGTAATCTGACTGTCTCTGTTTAGGTCAAGTGAAATAAAGAAGTGATGGGAGCAGCCCTACAACTGAGGATAAAACAGATTTCTTATTTGGATTTATCAAGCTGACAGCAATAGCTCACATTTATGCTATAACTGTTGATCCTTAATTGACTTCACAGATACAAACTCAATAAGAGCAGAAAAATGTCACACAGAGACACCAAGTATTAATATTCTTGTGATATATTGTTTTCTCTTTCTACCAGTTTTAGCCCTTCCAACCCAGTTTTGCAAACTCCACTCCACACAGTTTGCAAAGTGATTTTTCTGAGTGTTAATCTGTTTATTTCAGTCTCTGCCATAAAACTCTTCAGTGATTTCCTGTCTCCCACAGGGTCAAGTTCCAGTTTGTTAGCTTTGTATAAGGAAACTCTGCAGGGATTGACCTGCTGATACCACCACATTCTCTCCTAAGCTTTAGACTGCAATGATATCAAAGGACTTGAGGTTCTCTGGGTTAGTTGTAAGAAGGACAAACAGTCTTGGTTCCTTTTGTGAGTAGGGTATTATGGTAAGGATGTGTGGGGAGGCATGGAAAGTCCTGGCAGTCTCTTAGACAGCTTTGTGGGGGAACAGCAATTTTGTCCCAGATCAGCCCCATTCACTCAACTGCCCTAGTAGTCAGCTCTTCAGACAAGGGCAAACATGGCCTCTCTTCTAGGGTCTTCAGGAGGGTCTCAGATTCCTGTTTCTATTCCCCCACCCCAGCTTACTTCTATTTCCATTCTCAGCCTGACTACCTTTATCATGGCCTCCGTCTTGTTCTTACTATCTTCATGTGACCAGCAGAAAGTGTAGTCTAAGTGGTAACTGGGTATCATTTCCTGGGTGACCTAGAAAGGCACTCATGATCAAGTATTGGGCCATTGAGGGTCCTCATGGACAGTTCTGTAGGATCTGCATGATGACAGCCTCTGTGACAAGAGCCATTCCCTCCTCTCCTCCCAAGATGAATCAAAGACTCCACCAACCTTTACCTAAACTGCTTTCAGAAATAAACAGAAACAGGGATCAGGCCGAGGTCCCTCTGTTTCTATGAGGGACTGTAGTTTCTATTCCAAGGTAAGGGGCAATGAACCTTTCAGGCCTTTTGGATACCAATGCACAAGTGACTGTTATTCCACAACACTTGGCACTAGAATAAGGAGGGGGCATATAATGCTCTCTGGTTTTAAGTCTGAGGCCACCATCACTTGCTCAACCTTGGTTATGTCTGGGTACTTTTAGGCTCTATAAACCTCCACTGTCATAGCCTCCACTACTGAAGGTATTATTGGCTTAGATTACTGCCTATGTATGTGCACGTATCTTAAAGTTCATCCCCAACTCCTGATGGGAATTGCTGCATTTGGAGTCATGGTAATGGAGCATGTAGAAGATCATGAACCAACCTGACTGTAGGTGCTTAATACCATTGAGACCCCCCAAACAACATTGACTGCCTCAGGGAGAAAAAGAACTGCCCTCATGGCAAAGCTTAAGGAGGCCACAATTCTCTGTGAAACTATTTCTCCATAGTTCCAACCGGCCTGTTAAAAGAGGTCTTGGATAGCTGGAGAATCATCATTGAGGTGACTCAATATCATAGTCCTGCCCTTGGCACTGGCAGAACCTAACATTGTGACTGTCACAGATGCTATTATCCAATCCAAAGGAACTTGATATGCAGCAGTTGATATCTCAGATGTCTTCTTCAGCATTACTCTTCATCCAGACAATCAGGATAAACTTGTCTTTATTTGGAAGGCGTTTCAATACACCTTTAACATTCTTACACAAGGGCACCTAAACTCCTTGGCTACCCACGATCAACAGGTGTGCTGTGCTCTGGAAAGAGTCCTGCTCCTTGGAGAAGCAGTGGACTTCTACTGTAATGGCCTCCTGGTTGGCCCAGACATGGGTATTGACTGACAAAAGCTGAACACCTTGTTGACCCACATGAAGTAACACAGCTGAGCTATTAACACACACAAAGTAAAAGGACTTAGTACCTAAGTGAAATTCCTGGGCATAATCTGAAAAGGGCACAATGTCTCATTCTAGAGATGACTGACAAGTTTTGGCCCTCTGTGCCCCAACAAAAAAGAGGCCTAGTGATTGGAGGGCCTATGTAGCTACTGGCATTTTCACAATTCCTGCAGAAAAATCTTATGATAGCACCTTTCTATTAGGCTACTCAACAAAGCGAGGTCATGACCCATAGATGACCTGGAGGTCCTCCAATGGGACATTCAGTCTGTCCTTACTTTGGTCCCCACTGATCTACATTGCCCTTTGAGTTACAGATCTCAGCAACCTCTCAGTTTTCTGATTCAAGACCATGGCAGATGGGTACCACCACGGGCCAGTGATTCCTATTGGTCTTTTAGGTCCACACGCTCCCAGAATCACCTAAAAGCTACACATTCTTTGAGAACAATTATTGACCTCTTATTGGGCATTGGTGAATACTAAATGCGTGACTCATGACTGTGAAATAGTCTCATTACCATAAATCCCAAGCAATTCAAGAGGCCAAGTAGGAGCCTCGATTGCAGGAATAGAGGAGGCTCAGAATTCTCTCTAGTGACATAAAAATGGTTTATACAGAAGTGGGAAAAACCTGCCTGAATGGGATTTCCCAATTCCATGAAAAAGTCTCAGGAATGGCCCTCTGACTCCCAGGCATATCACAGGAGAAGATACTACTTCAACTGGCCCAATGAGAACCTTGCATGGCCTTACTTCTATGATGGGTTTTCCTGGTTAACTCTATTTATTCAATTGACACATTGTAATTGTATATATTTATGGGGTAAAATTGATGTTTTGGCATATCTATGTTATATAGTGATTCAATCAGGGTAGGTAGTGTCTGGTTAACTTTATTCAATCGACATATTGTAACTGTACATGTTTATGGGATACAGTTGATGTTTTGATACATGTCTGTGTTATATAGTTTTTCGATCAGGGTAGTTAGCCTATCCATCACCTCATACACTTATCATTTCTTTATGCTGAGAACATTCAAAAGCATTTCTTTTAGCTACATTGTAATATGCATTATTTTACCATTAACTATAGCCACTCTACTGTGCAATAGAATACCAGAATTTATTCTTCTTATCCAACTGTAACTTTGTGCCCTTGGCCCACCTTTCCCCAACCTGCCCTTCACTCTCTCCTCCCTAGTCTCTGGTAATCATTGTGCTACTCTCTACTTCTGTAATATCAACTTTTTACATATGAAAAAAATTCCCCATATGAGTGAGATCTTGTAGTATTTTTCTTTTTGTTTGGATTGATTTCATTTGGCTTAACATGAAGTCTCACAGGTTCATCTACATTGTCACAAATAACAGGATTTTATTTTGTTATTTCTGTATAGTATTTCATTATGCGTATATACCACATTTTCTTTATCCATTCATCGGTTATTGGATGTTTAAGTTGATTTCATATTTGGCTATTATCAATACTGTGGCAATAAACATGGGAGTACAGATAGTTCTTCAACATGCTCATTTCCTTAAGGTATAGACCCAGGATTGCTGGATCATATGGTAATTCTATTTCTAATTTTTTGAGGAATTTACTTACTGCTTTCAATAACTGTACTAGACTACAATCTCTCCAACAGCGTGTGTTCCCTTTTTCCATGTCCTTGTTAACACTTGTTTTCTTTTGTCTTTTTCATAGTAGCCATTTTAACTGGAGTTTAGGTGGTATCTCATTGTGGTTTTGATTTGAACTTTCCTGATGATTAGTGATGTTAAACATTCTTTTGATACCCATTGGCCATATTTGTAGGTCTTCTTTTGAGAAATGTCTATTTATATCTGCTGTCCATTTTTAACCTTTTTTTTTTTTTTTAGATATTGTGGGGTACAGTTAAGGGTTAGGTATACAAATATGCTTCATTCAGGGACCCTTGTTAATAAGAGGTGTCTCTCCATCCCTAGACAGATATTTACTACCGTTAATCCCATCTCCCTTCCCCTTCCCCCCCATAGTTTCCCACCACTGTTAGTCATTTTCTTATAGTATTATATTGGATGTTCAAGGTCCACTATATGAGTGAGAACATGGGATACTCAGATCTTTGTTTCTGTGAGAGATCACTCAGTATTATAGACTTTAGTTCCATCCAGGTTGCTGCGAAATTCATGATTTGTTCTTTTTTATGGCTGTGTAGTATTCCATCGTGTATGTGTACCACATTTTTAAAATCCAGTCCTCTTTTGATGGACAGCATGGTTACTTCCAGGTTCTTGCTATTGTGAACAATGCTGTGATAAACATACATGTGCAGATATCTTTTTGATAGAGTGTTTTGAGTTCTTCAGGGTATATTCCCAGTAGGGGGATTGCAGGGTCCTATGGGATGTCAATATTTAAAGCTTTAAGGAATCACCATACTGTTTTCCACAGAGGTTGCACTAGTTTGCACTCCCACCAACAGGGTAGAAGTGTTCCCTTTTCGCCACACCCTCTCCAGCAGCTGTTATTTTTTGAGTTGTTGATAACTGCCATTCTGACTGGAGTTAGGTGGTATCTTAGTGTGGTTTTGATTTGCATCTCCTTGAGGATTAATGAGGTTGAACATTTTTTTCATGTGTCTGTTGGCTGCTTGGATGTCTTCTTTTGAGAAGTGTCTGTTCATAACTTTTGCCCATTTTATAATGGGGTTGATTGTTTTTTTTTTTTTTTCCAGCACATTTGAGTTCCTTGTAGATCCAAGGTGTTAAACCTTTGTCAGACCTGGAGTTGGCAAATACTTTTTCCCAATCTGTAGGCTGTCTCCCTGCTCTCTTGATGGTTTCTTTGGCTTTGCAGAAGCTTGTCAATTTAATGAGGTCCCATTTGTCTATCTTATCTCTTATGGCCTATGGGTTTCAGGTTTTGTTCAGGAATTGGATACCAGTTCCAATTTCCATGAGGGTATATCCTTCATTTGCTAAGGTTCTTATGGTTTGAGGTTTTACATTTAGGTCTCTGATCCATTTAGAGTTAATTTTTGTGTATGGGGATAGGGAGAGGTCCTGTTTCAATCTTCTGCACGTGGTCAGCCAGTTTTCCCAGCACCATTTACTGAATAGGTTCTTCTCTCCCCAGTGGTAGGTGGTGGAAGCTTTGTCAATGATGAGTTGGTTGAGAAATTGAGGTTTTGCTTCTGGAATCTAAATTCTATTCCGTTGGTCTATATGCCTGTTCCTGTACCAATTCCAAGCTGTTTTGATGATTGTAGCTTTATAGTAAAGTTTGAAGTCTGGTAATGTGATACCACCTGCTTTGGTTTTTTTGCTGAGGATTGATCTGGCTATTCTTGGTCGTTTGTGCTTCCATATGAATTCCTGTGTTGTTTTTTCTGGGTCTGAGAAGAATGTTGCTGGTAATTTGATGGGTATTGCGTTAAATCTGTAGATTACCTTAGGTAGGACGGACATCTTCACAATGTTGATTCTTCCAATCCATGAGCATGGGATATTTTTCCACTTGCTTGTGTTATCTTTGATTTCTTTGAGCAGTGTTTTGTAGTTTTCATTGTAAAGGTCTTTCACGTTTTTGGTTAGGAAGATGCCAAGGTATTTCATTTTTTTGTGGTTATTGTGAATGGAATTGTGCTTTTTATTTGGGTTTCTGTTTGTTTATTATTGGTGTAAAGAAATGCGATTGTCTTTTGCACATTTATTTTATATCCTGAGACTTTGCCAAAGTCCTTTATCAGTGTAAGGAGGTTTTTGACAGATTCTCTTGGGTTTTCAAGGTACATGATCATGTCATCTGCAAAGAGAGATAGCTTGACTTCCTCTTTTCCTATTTG
>NW_007253859.1:163093-164638 GCF_000164805.1 Carlito syrichta | reverse complement strand
TCTTCTCTGATTGCTCTAGCCAGGACTTCCAATACTATATTGAACAGGAGGGGTGAGAGTGGGCATCCTTGTCTTGTTCCATTTTTCAGGGGAAATGATTCCAGTTTTTGTCCTTTTAGGAGCATTCTGGCTGTGGGTTTCTCATAGATGGCTTTTACTATTTTGAGGTATGTTCCCCGTAAGCCTAGATGTTCGAGGTTTTTTATCAAGAAGGGGTGCTGGGTTTTATCAAAAGCTTTTTCTGCATCTAATGATATAATCATGTGGTTTTTGTTTTGGCATCTGTTGATGTATTTAATTACATTTATGGTTTTACGAATGTTGAACCAACCTTGCATCCCAGGGATGAAGGCTACTTGGTCATGATGGATGATTTTTGAGATGTGTTGTTGAATCTGGTTCACTAGGATCTTGTTGAGAATTTTAGCATCTATGTTCATCAAAGATATTGGCCTGTAGTTCACTTTCTTTGTTGGGACTTTACCTAGCTTGGGTATCACTATGATGTTAGATTCGTAAAATGATTTGGGGAGAGTTCCATCTTTCTCAATCACCTGGAATACCTTCAGTAGGATTGGTATAAGCTCCTCCTTAAATGTCTTGTAGAATTCTGCTGGAAAGCCATCTGGTCCAGGGCTTTTTTTTTTATAGGTAGTTTTCTTATTACATAGTCAATTTCCTTGATTGTTATTGGTCTATTTAGGGTCTCAATTTCTCCTTGTTTCTAGGCAGGTTGTGTGATGATAGAAATTCCTTCATTTCCGAAAGACTTTCAAGTTTGTTTCCATACAAGTGTACATAGTAGTCTCTAATGATCTTTTGTATTTCTTCAGGATCAGATGTGACTTCATCTTTTGTGTTTATTTGGGCTTTTTCTCTCTTTTTCTTGGTCAGTCTACCTAGGGGACCATCGATCTTGTTTATCCTTTCGAAGAACCAGCTTTTTGTTTCATTGATTTTTTTGTATTATCTTTTTGTCTTCTATGTCCTGGATTTGGGCTTTTATTTTGGTGATCTGGATTCTTCTGCTGAAATTAGGGTTTTTGTGGTCTTGCTTTTCCAGCTTCCTTAGGTGACTTGTTAGGCTGTTAATTTGTGATCCTCCCATTTTCTTCACGTGCATTTGTAGGGATATAAATTCTCCTCTTACTACAACTTTCATGGCATCCCAGAGATTTTAGTAAGATGTTTCTTCATTTTCATTTGTTTCCAGGTATCTTTTAATCTCTGTTTTTATTTCATTATTGACTCAGGAGTTGTTTACCGTTATGCTGTTTAGTGTCCATGTCTTTGTGGGTTTTAGGGGGAACTTGTTGGTGTTAATGTTTATTTTTATTCCATTGTGGTCCGAGAAGGTGCATGATAAAATTTTAGTCCTTTGAAATCTGCTTATGCTTGACTTATGGCCAAGTATGTGATTGATCTTAGAGTACGTTCTGAGACTAAGATCACGACTTCTCCTTTCTTTTGTGTTCCATTTGCCTGAAAATTTGTTTCCCATTCTTTTACTTTGAGTCTGTGAGTGTCCTTTCTAGTGAGGTGAAG
>NW_007253859.1:161999-163073 GCF_000164805.1 Carlito syrichta | reverse complement strand
GTCTTCCCTGGTAGGTAGTCTGACCTTTTTCTCTTGCAGCCTTTAGGATTTTTTCTTTTACACCTACTTTGTTTAGGTGAATTATTATATGTCTAGGAATTGGTCTTCTCATTTGTCTTGCAAGGGTTCTCTGAATCTCTTGTGTTTGAATTTTTTCATCATTGATGTGATGAGGGAAGTTTTCTTGAATGATTTCATGAAATGTTTGTTCCAGTGTGACAGAGAGTTCCTGTTTCTCTCTCTGCCTCAGGAAGGTCAATTACTCTTAGGTTTGGTCTCTTGAAGTGATCATTCATCTCTTGAAGGTTTTGTTCTGTCTTTTTGAGCTTCTTTTCTATGTTTTTGACACTTTGGATTAGTTCTGTGTTTTGGTCTTTGAGCTCTGAGATTCTTTCTTCTGCTTGCCTAATTCTGCTTTCCATGCTTATTAGTTTGTTATTTATTTCCATCACAGTATTCTTTACTGCTATTAGTTCTGACATAAGCTCCTTCCTATTTTCCTCTTGTCTCTCCTCAATTTTTTTAATTCTCTCTATTAATGTGTTGATGTCTAGGTTTGTTGCATGTGACCAGTCATTCTGGGGGCTCTTCATTGTTTGTGTTCCAGAGTTTTTCTCAGTGTCTGATCTCCCAGGGGTCTGTGTGAGACCTATATTCTTCTTTTGGTTTTTCTTCATTTGTGTGGTTTTTTCCCTCCCTACTTTTTCCTTTCCTCCATGTCACCATCTTCTTTAATTCTGTTATTCAGGGATAGAGGGATTGCTTCAACTTCTTTTTGTTCAATCTCCTAATCTTCTTATGTATGCCCTCTTACTTTGTTCAGTTCTGGATTTGCACTGTAGGTTGGGGGTGTTCCTTTTTGCAGTTTTGAGATTTACTTAAGGGGGAAGCTGTGATTCAAAATCCATCTGCATGTCCTGGTATCCGCTGACAGGTGTATGGATAATTTGAGACCTACTTCCCACTGCCTTGGAATCTGTCCATACAGTGGTGCTGTAGGTTTCCTCCCTGAAATAAAATGAGGTTAGCAGAGGAAAGAGAATGGAGCAGACAGTGGGGGGAAGAGGGAGTGGA
>NW_007253859.1:143033-161894 GCF_000164805.1 Carlito syrichta | reverse complement strand
CAGACTAACCAGCTCCCATACAAAAAAAATTAAAACATACAAATGATGCTAATATACAAGCTAACCAACCACCTTATTGGTGTGCTGTTCCTCTATACAAAGATATGGTTTACAGAGAGGAAAAAAGAGAAAAAAAGAAAGAGAGAGAGAGAAAAGGAACAAAACAATAGGAATAGAATCAAGTCATTAAACTAACAGGACCTATTGAGCACACTCTGAGATTTTTTGTTTAAGTCCAATGTCCTTTCAGTTCTGATTTCTAGCCGTCTTCTCAAACTGGTAAATTAATTCACAGTTGGGGTCAGTTGCCCCTGGCCTGCTGTGAAGGACAGTTCAGATCACCCTCAGTTCACCACTCAAATCTGCCGCCATCTTGCCGGAAGTCCTTCATTATCTTAATAGTACCTTTGAAGCACAAAAGTTATTTTATTTTATTTTATTGTCTCCTGTGCTTTTGGTGTCCTAAGATATCACTTGTGCTTTGCCTAACTCAGGGTCACAAAGATTTATGCCAATGTTTTCTTCTGGAAGTTTAAAAAAATTTTAGCTAGTACATTTAGATCAACAATTAATTTTGAATAAATGTTTGTGTATTGTGTAATGAAGAGGTTCAATTTCATTATTTTGTACATGAATATCTAGTTGGCCCCAGCACCAGTTGTTGAAAAGAATATTCATAGCAATAGAGGTCATAGCAAATCCAGATCAACAGCCAATGACCCTCTTACCCACTGACCTTTGTTAAAGAAATATGCATTTTCAGTTTATATAGTGGCTGTTTCCTTCATCCTCATTTATCAGGGGAACAAACCTTTCTCCTATTCATATCTGTGAAATCTTAGCTGACTTGGTAGCATGATTTGGTATAGGGCATATATAGAGACTGAGAGTCCCCAACAAGTCCAATCCATTCCTCTTGTATATCCTACAGATCAACACAGATATTGGAAGTAAGAGTAAAGATCCATCTTCCATAGGCAAGGTCTTGAATGAAAGATTCCAGAGGTCCTGGGATGGATCTAGAAAATGCCCACAGTAAGAAAACATTTAATACATATATATTAAAGTACATATATAAAGGAAAAACTATGAAATAGAGGCTTTCTCATGTTCTTTTCCTGCTTCACAACTGAAATTTGTATTTCATTAAATAGAATCTTGAAAGCACAAGCAGAAAATGTACTTTTTCCTGCAGAGTGAATATTTAATATTGAAAAATGAATTATACCAAATAGGAACTTTTGATATTATACCAACCTACCCTGCTCATTTATGCACTATGACTCCAAAATGTGATTACAAGACTAATTGGAATTAAATTGAAGTCAAATACAACTTTTGCTTGATTGATCTTAACCAGATTAGAGGAAGACAGCCAACTTTGTCCATTAAACTTGACTTAATCTTGAGTATCCTGAAGTTTTGTTGATCTTATTTAGACAGCACTTCTTTTTATTTTACCTTCATGACCTATAAAAGAAATATATGTTGAATTTTGGGTCACTTAAGTGAAACATATTGGGTAATACATCACATGACTTGAAGGTAATGTGATTCAAAACAAAATTACAACTGAAAAGTGAGAATTAAAATGAAGCATAAGAACATGACTCACTGAAGTGAATTCTGTTTGTCACAGTAAGTGGCAAGCTTAAGGGTTGAAAAGTAAGTAAAAATCAAAGGCAGTGCCTTGGGCTATAAGATATATTTAATGTTGCCCAATAAAACTAGAAATCTCAGCCTCCATATGTTTATTAGTTTTTAAGAAATATGTATAAAAATATTATAAAAATTGAACCAGGTGCAGTGTCTAATGCCTACAATCCCAGCTACTTAGGAGGGAGGCCGAAGTGGGAAAATCACTTGAGGACAAGAGTTTAAGATTTGCATGGGCAATATAGCAAGACCTTGTCTCTAAAATTGAAAAAAGAAAAAAAATAGTTGGGTATGATGGTGTGTGCTTGTAGTCCTAACTACTTGGGAGGCTGAGGTGGGAAGATTGGTTGAGTCTAGGAGTTTGAGGTTGCAGTGAGCTATGATCAGGCCACTGCACTCCAGCCTGGCTAACAGAGAAAAACTTTGTCTCAAAAAAAATTATACCAAAATGCTATAAAGCTGTAGTGATCTTTTCATCCTTTTTTCCCTCTAGCCCTCAGACAATCAGGCAGAATATATATATTTTTTAACATTACTCCTAGAAAAGACAACTGTAGAGACGCCTAATAATAAAAGGGTAGCCTCTGAACATTAGTGGTTACCAGTATTTCAAAATATTGTAAAAATGTCACTTTTGAACATTTCAAAGTTAGAGTTTATGGAAGAGTTTTAGCAGGAAAATTTTACAATCGGACAAAGACCTTCTCAGCAATGCTGCTACTTTGTAAGGAAGAGGGAGAAGAAGTCGGGATCCAAATAAGACTGCTTCCCCTCAGAAAAACACAAAGATTGTTGCCTCTTGAAAACTAAATAGTGTGCCTTATTTGACTTGAAGGAAGCATGCCATAAACACATGGAATAAAAATATCAACCACATGACTGCTATTTTTAAAAACTAGCATTTTTTGAGCACCTACTCTATCTAGACACAATGCAATTTAGCCTGCATGTAATATTGCTTATTCCTTAATTTACTCCTTCTAACATTCCCGTGAAGTAGGTACTGTTAGTATCTCCTATTTTTCAGATATGAAAGTTTATAGTGATTAAGTAATACACCTAATATTACATAATTATTAAATAGTGCATATAGACAATGGATTATGACAACAGAGATCAAGCTCCTAAAGACATTTTACTCCAAATTTGTTTTTTAGTATTATGTATTTTATTCTGCGGAGACATAATACTGGCCATGGAAGAATTTAGAAAATTAAAATGAAAACCATCTTCAAACCAGGAAGACTGCAGAAATGACTTTTTACAATCAAGAGCTACATATAAAGATTTTTTTTGTACTTGGAACTTCTAGTATTTTCAATATTTAAAGGTATCAATATTTAAAGGTCACAATTTGTGTGTGTGTGTGTGTGTGTGTGTGTGTGTGTGTATGTGTGTATGTGTGTGTGGTGTCAGGGTCTCACCTTGTCTCCCAGACTGGATTGCAGTGGCGTATCCACAACCTCTATCTCCTGAGCTCAGGTGATCCTTTTGCTTCAGCCTCCTGAGCAGCTGGGAGTAGCAGGTGTGTACCACCATGCCTGGCTTAATTTTTTATTTTCTGTAGAGATAAGATCTTGTTATGTTGTCTATGCTGGTCTCAAATTCCTGGGCTCAAACTGTCCTCCCGTCTTGGCTTCCCAAATTGCTGAGATTACAGGCATGAGCCATTGCACCTGGCCTAAAGGTCACAATTTGATAAGTTTTGACATATGTATACACCTCTGAAATCACTACCACAATCAAGGTAATGAACAGTTTAAACATCTGCCCAAATTTCCTTGTGCCTTTTTAAAAATCCATCCCTTTCTGCTTTATCTCCTCCCTCCACCCCATTTCTCAGACAACTGATTTTTTTAAAAAACTTTTATTGTGTAGATTAGTTAGCATTTTCTGAACATTTATATAAAAGAGACCACAATAATTTATGTTTTTTTGATGGGGGTGGCTTCTTTAAATACATACTGGTTTGAGATTTACACAAGTTGTTTACTATGTCAATAGTTCATTCCATTTTATTTCAAAGTAGTATTCCATCATATGGATATATAACCATCCATTCATCTATTGATGAATTGGGTTGTTTCCAGTTTGTTACTATTACAAATCAAAACATCAATAGACATTTGGATATAATATTTGTGTATATATCTTGGATTCATATTTTGGAAGGAAATGTTTGGTGTATAATTAACTATTTAAGAAACCTTAAAACAATTTTTCAATGTGGTTAGCTGAAAATACCTGTAATCCCAGCACTTTGAGAGACCAAGGTGGGGAGATCACTTGAGGCCAGAAGTTTGAGACCAGCCTGGTCAACATAGTGAGTCCTTATCTCTACAAAAAAAAAAAGTTACAAGGGTGTAGTGGCAAGTGCCTGTAGCCTCAGCTACTTGAGAGGCTGAGGTGGAAGGTCTGTCTGAGTCTAGGAGGTCGAGGCTGCAGTAGCTGGGATAGTACCACTGAACTCCAGCTTGGGCAGCAGAGTGAAATTCCAACTCAAAAAAAAAAATGTGATTGTACTATTATATGTTCCCACCAACAGTAAAATAGTTGTTCAGCTATTCCTCACCAACTGTTGTATTGTCTATGTTTTTAATTTAGCCATTATAAATGATGGATTTTGGATTTTGTTTTGGCATCACATTGTAGTTTTAATTTAAATGTATCTGGTACCTAATGATGTTGAACATTTTTAATACGTTTATTAGTCATTCTTAGATTTTCTTTTGTGAAGTGTCTATTCATTCCATTTGTCTATTTCTTACTGGGTTGTTTTTCTTTTTACTAATTTATTGTACGAATTAGTTATGTATTCTAAATACAATTTCCTTTTCTATTATATGTGTTGCAATTTTTTTTTTTCAATCTGTGGTTTGCTGAATACTTTCCTTAAGAGTTTGTTGTTTAGCAACAAATTTAAAAATATATATTTTTGTCCTTTTTTTTGTAGTTTGTGATTTTTTTCAGTGTGTGTTCTGTCAAATAGACCTTTGCCTACATCAATATTATAGACATTTTCTTTTATGTTTCTTTTTAGACATTTTATGGTTTTAGGTGTCACATGACTCATTTAGATTTCATTGTTGTATGTGGTGTAAAGTAAAGGTTTATGTTCATTTATTTCAATACTATGTCCATTTGAATCAGAATCACCTGTTAAGGACTTTTTTCACCATTGTATTGCTTTGGAACTTTTGTTAAAATCTATTGATAATGTGTGTGGGAGGATTTATTTCTGAACTTTTATTCTGTGCCATTGACCTATATGTCTGTCATTTCAACATGTCAAACAGTCTGGATTAATATAGATTTAAAGTAAGTCTTATAAAAAGGTAGTCCAAGCTATCCAACTTTTTTCTTCTTTTTACAAAGCATTTTTTTTGGCTATTCTAGTGTAAAGGAAAAATAACCCCCATAGGTTCCTAGTTTAATCAGGATCCTGTAACAAACAAACAAATTGACAAGAGAAAAAAGAAGATTTCAAAGCTATATATATTCCATATATACATGGCCACACCCAGAGAATAATAAAGTGGCTTTGAATTCCAGCTTATATATCATCTTCAACAAATAACAGTAAGTTTTCAGAGAAGTGACAAGACAAAGGAAAATGACTTTGAGTCTATAGGGGCAGCAACTTGTGGAAAGGTAAATAAATGGCAAGTAAAGACAAATTAAATTTGTTAACATAGATTTCTCCAGTACCATCTCCAGATTATAAGGGTCTAAAGTTTTTAGTGGTTAATCTTTTTTCTCCTAAGTAGTGAGAAGAGGGTGGTAGGATACATTTTGCCCTTGTAAATATATTCCTGCTTTTAGGAAACCAGGGTGGACAGAGAGCTTTCCTGCATGTACTTCTTTTTGTCTTCAGCTCAACAATCCTTCATATTTTGGGGTGACATATGCTGATCTCCCACACTAGGTTATTTGCATTGCCATACAAATTTTAGGATCAGGTTGCCAGTTTATTATCCCAAAAATCCTACTGGAATTTTTATTGTGATTGCATTTAATCTATTCAGGAAAAATCAGATCAATTTAGAAAAAAATTGCCATCTTAAAATATTATCTTCTTATTCATGAATATATTATATCTCTCCATTTACTTAAGCCTTTAAAATTTCTTAGCAATATTTAAGTTGTAGGGTAGAATTCTTGAACATTTTTTGTTATATTAATTTCTAAATATTTTATATTTTGGATGGAGCTCTTTATTTTCATTATTTCTAAATATGCTTTCTCAAGTCTGTCCAATTCTGTTGCAATTTCACTTAGTTTTAGCACTCGCATTTTTTGATTTTTATTAATTTTGTCCAACAAATCTCTAATATCTGTAAGTACCTTCTGGGTACAGTCGTTCTCGGAGATGGCCATTGTTTGTGCTCCAGTAGCTGTACTTTCAGGCACTGTCTCTTTATTTGGGCCCCGAAGGTTACCAGTGATTTTTTCATTGGTTATTCTTCATTTGTAGCAGTTCTCTTATCTTTTTCTTTAATTCCGTTGCTCAGTGGGAAATGGAGAAGCAATCACTTCTGATATTTTTTCTACATTCTGTCCTTCCCTGAGCTGGCCATCCGGGTTTGTTCAATTATGAAATAGGGCTGGGAGTGGGACATTGTGCTAACTCTTTAAAATTTTGAGCACTTACTAAGGGGTGGGGGAGGGACCACAAGAATTCATATCCTACCCATGGGTCACAATGGTGAACAGGTTAGCTGGGACTCATTCTCCATCTCCATGCAATATGATCTTTCAGTGAATATGCTTGTGTAGTCCCTGAGTCCAAGACATAGTGTAAGAGAGAAAAGAGAGGGAAGAAGGGAGAAAAATGGGAAAGAAGAAGAAAGAGCAAAAGAAAAAAAGCAGAGAAAGAATAAAGACAGAAAAAAAGGAGGAAAGAAAAGAGAAAACCAAACAACAAACAAATAAAGCAAACAAACAAGACAAACAAAGAAAAAAAAAAAGAGAGAAAACAAACAAACATAAAACAAAATTCGGAATACCTGCTGGTAGAGATTTCTCAGCTTTAGTATATCACTTTTGGGGGGAAAGTTCACTCTTGTGGCAGGTTCTGCAGCTACAAGTCTGTTACTACAGGTTTCCTTCTTAGCTGTTGAAACTTGAGATGTTAGAATCTTCACTCCCTGCTGCCTGCAGTTGATAGCTAGTGCATGCCCATGGGATGGGGTAGCTTGACTCAGCATCTTCTGGCTCTCTCCTCCTTCCTTCCTCTCCCAGCATGGTCACAGCTCCAACAGCATCCAGTTCTTGGTGGGGAAATGGGGTCTCTGACCTCTACCTTGCCCTTCTGATCTCTTTTGCTCATTGCTAGGGCCAGGGGAGAGTCAGCCAGGCACTCACCAGCCTCCTTCTCATTCAGATCCACTTCAATGATTTATCTCTGGCACCTAACACATAGTGAGTGCTCAGTAATTGTTTTGAGAGAATGAATAAATGAATGAACTAAGAACACGTACTGTGTTTAGCTTTCAGCCAGTAGGTTTTGCTATGGGGTCTGTTCAAGCTACTGAGAATCTTATATTGTAAGAAATAGGAA
The DNA here is from genome assembly GCF_000164805.1 of Carlito syrichta. Classification (NCBI taxonomy): domain Eukaryota; kingdom Metazoa; phylum Chordata; class Mammalia; order Primates; family Tarsiidae; genus Carlito; species Carlito syrichta. Next base: position 154,678 of record NW_007253859.1, on the reverse strand, counting down.
TATCAAGACTATACTTCCAGGGATCATTTCTATAGTTTATTACTAGAGAAGTTTCTCTGATTGTGTAGAGCATTGGAAAGCACAAGGAGGAGGCGCAGCGTCCTCTCCTGAGCATGACGCCAGCTCTTGGTGTTGCTTCCCTGTAACTGCCACTTACCATTGATAATCGTTCTTGCTTTTCTTCGAGGGAGCAAGAGGGAGAGGATGCCGGCTGAGTAGTTTCCGTTTAAAAAAAAAATTCCACCTTGTATATGTACCACAATATAAAGCACAAAATTATGAACTTCACAGCAACTTTGATAGACTTGGACTCTATAATACTGAGTGATCTATCACAGAAACACAGAACTGAGTATTACTCATAAGGGGAACTTGAATAATTATTGTAATATTATAAGAAAAGGTTTGGCAGTAGTGGGATATTGCTGGGGGAACACACCTCATCAACAAAGGTATCTGCATAATGAATGTTTGTATACTTACCCCTGAATTGTACCCTATATCTTTAAAATTAAATATTAAAAAAAGAAATAGGAATATCTGCAATATGCAGAGAGCAGCTAATTAATTCACAAATTAAAACCTTTGATTTGCTTTTCATTTTTCAAGATCATGATCTAGTTGCTATGCTTTATTAATCTCAATCATAAAATCATATTTAGCAAATTCCTATTCTCTAAGTGATAGCAGAGTTGGCACTCCACTTTTTCTTTCAAAAGTTGTTTGTATTTATTTAATGCTACGAACACAGATATTCTAAAGAAATAAACAATTAAGAAAGTTTTGTTTTTCTAAATAAAAGTATGATAATAAAAACACTGGTGATTCAAACCTTTAAAACAGAATAGTACGCAAATTAAGAAAAGTGAAAAATATATTTAATCTCTTACTTGAATTAACCTTAAACACCCAAATATTCTCTTTAAGAATTAAAGATATCTATACAGTCAAGTGTTGCTTAAGGATGGAGATACATTCAGATAAATGTGTCGTTAGGCGATTTCATCCTTGTGTGAACACCCTGGCGTTCACTTACACAAACCTAGATGGCACAGCCTACTACACAAGTAGACTATGTGTCATAGCCTCCTGTGCCTAGGTTATAAATCTGTACAGCATGTTACTGTGCTGAATACTAGAGGCAACTGTAGCACAATGGTAAGTACTTGTGTATCTCAAAATAAAAAAGTAGAATACAAATATGATATTATAATCTTATGGGACCACTGTCGTGTATGTGGTCCATCGCTAATCAGGCATCATTATGCAGTGCATGACTGTATTACAATTTGCACAAAAAAACCGTACCCTTAGTATTTAAACCATAAAATCAATACCTGGTTTATACACGACAAAAATAAAACAAAAGCATGCAAAATAATGTGCAACTTGTAGAATTCAAAGACAGAAAAGATGACTAAAAGTTGGGTGAGAAAAAGTAATTAGGGACATGGGATAATTTTTTTTAAAGTAGGAAACACTTATGTCACTGCAAGCCTGGCTAAATCCAGGAGTCTGAACACTGAGCAGTTACTGATAGGAAGGATAAAGTGCTGTATCTCTAATAGCGAGCAGATCAATTCTGGTAAAATTTCCAGACTGAAAGCCGAGGTCATTTTCAGTAAGGAATGTTCTCCTTGAGAGCATAGCCAGCAAATGGTGGAGCAGAGACCTGATACCTGCAAAGTGAACCTCCCGCTCTTTATTCAAGTTTCTAAGTGAGTCTCTCAAGTACAGATCCAAATGGGGAGTGCCCATGTACTTGGGAAATCCAGGATTGTGGAGGTCGGTAGCTCTGATGGGAGTGTGGGAGCCAATGGAGCTTGCCACAGAGCCTTGGGAAGACAAAGAGGAAGATGACCTCAGACTGGAAGATCTTGACACAGACATTCTTGAGACTGGTGACCCTTTTTTATTTTATTTTTTTATTTTTTATTTTTGAGTTGGAGTCTCACTCTGTCACCCAGACTGGAGTGCAGCGGCCACTCCTGGCCACCGCAGCCTCGCCCGGCTGGGCTCCGGCGATCCTTCTGCCTCAGCCTTCCGAGTAGCTGGAATTACAGGCGTGCGCTACCACGCCCGGCTAGTTTTTTATTTATTGTAGAGATGAGGTCTCGCCAAGTTCCCCAGGCGGGTTTCGAACCCACAGGTTCAGGCAATCCACTCACCTCAGCCTCCCAAAGTGCTGGGATTACAGGCTGAGCCACCGAGCCCGACTTGGTGACCCTTCTTTAGATTGGGTTCCCTGAGAAAAGAGAACGTTCTCATCCACATCAGTCTGAGTGGTGGTCGACTTGGAATAAACCACGGTTTGGGAGCTCACTACTCTGGTGGCGACTATAGTCTGGGTCCCAGCACACGCTGTGGTCGTGTTGGTTCACTCACATTCACTGCCAGCATCTCCACTGCTGGCTCTGTTTGAGTAGCAACATCAGTGACCTTTCTGTCCTCTAGCTCATCCTTGCGGTTGTTAAAGTTGTCTTCCTCGCTAATGGACGACTCAGAGCCATGGCGTTTGGTCTTTGCCTTGCCCTCTGTGGACATCTCTGAGTCCAGGTCAGTCTTCCTGGGAGCACTTGAGAATCTGGCCAACCACATTGGCAGGAGGTTGACCAGCGTGGACTCCTTGGACTGTGGTTTGCACTCAGTTGTTAAATGGTCAAACTTGATGCTGATCTGGAAGTTAGACAGGAGTTTGGGGCTGATGGGCTTTGACTGGGCACATTAGAATTCGGAACTCAAGTGTTCAACCACTTGGCCAGACAGAATTACTAAGTTACTGGTATTTAATTTGCCATCCGTCCATGTAAAACTGTAGGAGCCTGTTGCCACACGAATACCATCAATTAACGTGAACTTCTCATGAACCTTCCCAACAATTTTAGTTCCTGACTTTGCATAGTAGATATTTCCTGTAATCGTCCGGACTGTCATCAGTTTTTCCTGTTCAGGATGAACTTTCAGATCCATGCACATATCCAAAAATTGAGGGAGGAGAGTCTGGTCCAGAAGGATATATACAGCAACTCCCTGTTTCCTACATACTTCCTGCAGGTCTCTGAAGATGTCGATGTCTGTGAAAACATCCATTACCACCGCAATCACCTCGTCGGGGTTGAGGAAGCGGCCCAGGAGCTCGCGTCTCAGGTAGGCTGCGAAGGCGTCGGGGCTGCCTGCCACCAGCTCCTCTAGCGCCAGGCACCACGCCTCGCTGAACAGTTTGGTCGGGCTGGGCGGCCCGCACAGTGACAGCCAGGCTGTGGGCAGCTCGTCCACGGGGACACTCAGGCCCAGGCCACTGGACTGCAAAGCCATGGCAGCGCTCGGAAGCGACAGGGTGTAGGCACACCACTTTTACAAACAAGTTTCCTTTAACGTGTGTTTCTTTCTGATGAAATAAAAAAGTATCAAATTCTATCTCATTTGCAACAATGCATTTTTAAAAAATCATTACCTATGGCTTATTTAATAATGCTAATAAAGGTATAACCTGCTAACTTGTTTATTTGAATGATTTATTCTGTTTATTATTTTATTAGTTATTATCATCTGGTTAGCTGAATATCTAGATGTTTGCTTTTTTTTTTTTTTTTTTTGAGAAAATAAATCAAAAGGCAAACTGGTTATTGCCAATAGAATAGTACCTGCAAATCACATTACATTTGCTGTTCCATTTTCTTCTTCCATAAAATGTTGGTAAATCCTTCTCTATAATAGACTTTTGAAAGTAAATAAACTCAATACTACCAAGCCCAACAATGCTAAGTGTCAATGCAGGGAATAGAGAATAGATAAGCATCATTTCAGTTAATACACATAAAATGTTCACCTAATAACATTTTAATGGATTTTAAAAATAGCGTTTGTACATACGGCTTTGTTTTCCACAAGAAGGAATGTTATAAGAAATTGTTTACATTCAGCGTAAATTGTGAAATTGAAAATCAGAGGAGAAGCAACTATTCCCAAAGAAAGTAAACATATTTCAATTCACAATGCCTTGCACAAGAAAAGAGACTAAAAATAAAGCGAACATTACAAACAGCAAATGCATTAGTAGTGCTTCATTTTAGAAAATTAAGAGGATATGATTTGTATTGGATTTCATAGTGTAAAAAGACAAATTTAATTATTCATTAAAAGTGAAAATGATATCATTACATATGAAAACATATTTTACAAAACGCCCCTCAGTTAACTTTATCTAATAAGGTACAGAATAAAACCTTTATTTATCATAGCTCTAACCCTTATACTAACTTGGCCCTTTTAATCTTAAAGTAGGATTTTGTCTACATTTAGTTCATGGGGCAAAATATGGGTGATGGAAGAATGGGTTGTGAGAGTGGATGGGAGAGCAGATAATTGCAAGGTCAGCATTAGAAGAAGCAGGTACAGAACTTGTCCAAGTTAGAGTTAGTGAACAATCCATCTAATACAAATGATATTTCTAGCATGTTCTTAAGTGTTGAATGAACAAAGAAATAATGGTGGTAGAAGTCTTAAAGTTGAGGGTCTAGTGGGTTGTCTATGTCTTTGAGGTCAGCCGAGAGATTGCAGCTGAAACTGTGAAGCCTAATTACAGTCCCCTTTGCATAATGATATTAAATAAACTGGCATTCAACTAAGCTACAGGAATAAACACTGTATGTTTATTTTCCTTATTACTTCCTTGTGAAGGAAAATAGCATGTTTTCTTAAATCAGTTTTTTGAGACAAAATCTACGTAGAGAAAAATTCAACCTTTTTGGTGTACAGTTCTGTGAACTGTGAAAAATGGGTAAAGTTAAATGACCATCACCATAACCAAGATATAGGATGCTTCCATCACTTCAAAAGATTCTCTTGTGCATGTTTGTAGTCAGTCCCATCCCCATCCCAAGCTCTTAGCTATCATTGATCTTTTCTTCATACCTATGGCTTTGCTTTTTTCAGAATGCTATAAAAATGGAATATAAGCCGGGCTCGGTGGCTCAGCCTGTAATCCCGCGCCTTTGGGAGGCTGAGGTGAGTGGATTGCCTGAGCCCGCGGGTTTGAGACCCGCTTGGGCAGCGAGACCTCATCTCTACAATAAATCAAAAAATCAGCTGGGCGTGGTAGCGTGCGCCTGCAATTCCGGCTACTTGGAAGGCTGGGCGGAAGGATCGCCAGAGTCCAGCAGATCGAGGCTGCGGTGGCCGGGAGCGGCCACTGCACTCCAGTCTGGGCGACAGAGTGAGACTCCAACTCAAAAAAAAAAAAAAAAATGGAATATAAAATATAACCTTTTCAGTATGACTTCTTTCACTTAGTATCATGCCTTTAGAGTTGATCTATGCTATTGTTTACTTCAGTAGTTTCTTCCTTTTTATTACTGAGTAGTGCTCCTTTTTGCAGATGTACCACACATTGCTCATTCAGTCACCAGTTAGTACTTTTTCAGGGTTATTTTTAGTTCTTTATGAGTATGAATTAAGCTGCTATAAGCATTCATGTTCTTTTGAGGACACATGTCTTCATTTCTATCGATAAATGTACTTTTAACTTTATCACAAACTGTTAAACTGTTTTCCAAAGTGGTTGTATCATTTTGCTCTACATACTTGCCAAGACTTTGTCCCCATTTTAATAAGTGTGAGTTTGTGGTACTTAATTTGCATTTCCCTGATCACAAATGATGTTGAGAGAGAGAGAGAGAGAGATGGTTTTTGGTAGCTTTCAATTTTGGAGAGTCTCTCATGAAGTCTACGTTCACTTCCTTCCCCTGATTCTCTGTGAGATAATCCTGTATTCTTTCCATAAATTTCTTTTTTTTTATTTAAATCACTTAAACTCGTTTGTGTTTCTGTTACTTGAAGCCAGATAATTCCTCACTAAAATAACAGAAAATAATTATGAGTTTTGAATGACTGAAAAGTAGAATAGAGAACAATTAACATTCAAAGGATTTCAGGTTTTTTATGTGCTGGGTTGTTCAATTAGACAAAAATGAATCAAGGTATTGAAGTCTGCCAGACCCACAGCTTCTTACTGAACCTTTGTCTGTGCAATTATGTTGCCATACTCCACACCTCATAGGCTTGCAACACTAAGTCACAGTTGGTTTGACCTGATAATGACATCTGAAACAAAGGCAGCAATCTAAACACTAGACAGCAATCTAGGAGATAGCCTGGATCATAGTATGAACCAATAAAGATTTTCTAAAATATTTGATTGTCTAAACCTATAAGATCCTCCCTCGTTTGGGATGAGTCTACATGTCAGAGTAGAGGAAAAGCTAACTAGGAGGTGCAGGAGCAGTGGAAGCAGAGGTAGAAAAGAGATGAGTCACTATTATATTGAAACACTGATATAGGGAGCACAGTCATTCCCCTTTGAAGTATTTACTGGACTTCAGTCATTAATTCCACTGCAACAACTACACAGTTTCTTTTCGCCCTTATTCATGGACCCATACAAAACATCGTCAGTTATGAAGTAACATATAGCTGCCTCTTTAATTCAGTTTGGCTATATGCTTGCATCTGTAAAGAGTTGTAGAGGCCCAAGGAAAAACTTCCTCTTCACCTTCTGAAGGTTCACTGAAAAATCAACTCACAAAAGGAGATTAACAGGAGAGATGACATACAAATTTATTATTGTGCACATGGAGAGGGGAATCACAGAGTGATTACCCTAAATCCTCAGTGGGTTGCAGAAGCTTATATACCATCTTGAGGTTACAGAAAGAATGGGGGATCAGAACGTAGACCAAAACAGGTTAGGATGGTAAATCAGGTTATAGTGGCAAGACAGGTTATGGGAGAGGGAGAAAAGAAGGTCTGGCTAGCAAAGTTGGCAATGTTATGTAGATGAATGTCACAGGTATCAGCCTTCAGAGAAAATAGATGGTAGATATTTCTCTCAGACTTTTAACGTGTCAGACTTCCAGTTAACCTTTCCTAGATCAAACAACGGAAGGCCTCGGAGAAAGACTGGCTGCATCAATGCAGATTCTCTGTAGATGCAAATCTCCTCCACAAAAGACAGCTTTGCAGGGCTTCTCTTGTTTGCAGTTCTTCTGAACAGTCAAAGAAGCATATTTTGGGGTGAAATATTTTTGTTCTTTTCAAGCTTGATTCACATTTTCTGAAGTCGAGAAGATGAAATACTATAGAGGTAAATATAAAGTTCTGCACTTAGATTTAAATAATGAAATGTACATGTTCTTTTACTAGTCTTTGTGGAAAAAAAAGATTGAATATTGACGTGACTCTAAGCTCATAAAAACTAGCAGTGGGAAGTTGCATGCAAAAAAAAGAAAAAACAATTATGCTGTAAGGCTGCATCAATAGATAGGTGGTGTCCAGAACCATGGCAATGATGAGCCTTGTTTACTCTAAATGATCAGAATGGGTCAAAAGCATTGTTTTCAGTTCTGAGTTATATATTTTAAGACAACTTTTTGCTTAGTAGTGTAACTGAGAATTTTCATCTATTGAGAAATGGTTTTAAGCCATTTTTATCTCAGCCTACGCTTTAACAATTTTTTATCCTTTACTCTCAACTTTTCCTCACACAACGACCCCATGATTGAGCACATATCCATTAATCTAATTGCGTACTTGCTTGAGAAGTTTCAGAGGCTGTTTCAGAGGCTGACCTTGAAATAACAGAGGTTGGAGACCCCATGGCATAATGCTCCATTGTTTAGAACTCACCTTAAGGTCATTAATCTACAACCTGACCACAAAATCAGGATGGCATCAGCCAGCTCTCCAGATGGACAATAATTCAAGGAAACCATTGAAGCAAGACCAATACCCTGTCCACTCCCAGATACTCCTCATCTCATTTTCTCTTTAAAATTCCCTATCTGCAGCCTAAAACTTGGAAATGGTTTTTGTGAGGCATGAGCCTGGCCATCTTCCCATCTTCCAGCTTTTGGAATAAAATCTGCCTTTCACTACATTTCATGCTTGTTTATTTCGGCGTACAAGATGAGCAGCGGAGTTTGCTGTAGATAACAGTACAGCTCTATTCAGAGAAGGATAAACAGAATGGGGAATGATAAAGAAACCATGTTGCTTGAGAAAGAACTGTGGAACTAAGAGAGATTAGCCAAAGAAAGAGAAGTTTAGGAAAGTGCATGACTGGTATCTTCATTTATATGAGGGCTGTAAATGTAAATGAAGGATAAGACATACTTTGCATACATCCAGAGGAAAGAGGTCTTATTAGATCCAAATTATGTATAGATTTCACATCGGTGGAATGAATACTTAATAACTAGAACTGCTAAAAAATGGAACATGTGATGTAATAACAACTTCAAACCACAAATCTCAAGTGGGACTGGAAAGAATCTTATCCAGGATATTTGCAACTGAAATTCCCTTTTAGTCCTGAATTTCTAATTTAAGTAAATATTACTCTTGGAAACAATTTTCTCTCCTCTCAAATGCTTATCTCTTTGAGGGTAATAACTTGGCCTTTACTGTGTTTTTTAAAAGTATTCAACTTTTGAATGCAATTTTGGCAAAACATCCATTAATGTTTTAAAATGACCTGTCATGTGTATGTTCTCTCTTTCCTCTTTCCTCTGCCAAACAAATACATGAAATGCCAGGAAACAACAACTACTGATATATGTTCTTTTGAAAGAATGGATTACTTCTGTTCTGTTTCCTTGAGGGCTTCTTACCATTCTGGCTTCTTCTCCAAAGAGGTCCAGTGAGAACCTGCTGCTCAATCACTGAATGTTGCTTTGATAATATATCTTTAGACATTCTTCTGGCAGGAGCAGAAGGTCAGAAGCTGCCCTTTACAAAAACTTTAATGGAAAATAGTACACTGATCAAAGTTATGTTAGTAGGCTCAGTTGCAAAGTTGGATCCCTGTCTATTAGAGAAAAATTTATTTTCCTTTAATACCTGTACAGGTAGGAGTGAAGGACGGGGTAGGAAATCAAGCCCTGAAATAATAACAGGACTAGGTATTAAGAGACTCTGGATATAACCTCAGCAATGATTTTAAACTAAAGGTATAATCTTAGAAAAATTGCATCATTTCTCTGTGCCCCAGTTTCTGCATTTGTCACTTAATGGCTCCCTAACCTGATCTCATGCACTGGTAGATTCCTCAGTGCCATGTCTTCTTAAGTATAAAACGAGAAGGTTTCCCCATAAAATAAGAAAAATCCCTGCTTCTACTCATAGACATCTACCAACTCTTGGCTTCCTTTAGCAGCATTCCATTTCTCTCTTCTTGTCTATTATAAGCCACCATGCTATACATTATTATACTATATTATATACAAATTGAACAAATAATTAGGCTCTGTTAAAAGTGAAAGAACCAGGCTGGGCTTGGTGGCTCAGCCTGTAATCCCAGCACTTTGGGAGGCCGAGGCAAGTGGATTGCCTGAGCCGGCGGGTTCGAGACCCACCTGGGCAACTTGGCGAGACCTCATCTCTACAATAACTCAAAAATTCGCCAGGTGTGGTAGCCCGTGCCTGTAGTTCCAGCTCCTTGGAAGACTGAGGCAGAAGGATCACTGGAGCCCAGCAGGTGGAGGTTGCGGTGGCCAGGAGCGTACCACTGCACTCCAGTCTGGGCGATAGAGTGAGACTCCAACTCAAAAAAAAAAAAGAAAAAAAAAAGTGAAAGGACTATTGGCAACGAAACTATACATTATGGAGATCTAAGCACTTGCTCTAACCATTTGCTCTTCAGCAATATTACATTCAATAATATAATTGTCAATAAAAATAATCACTATCAAAGTATTTCTCCCACTTTCCTGGAGTCCCAGGGATTCTTGTTGGCCTATTATAAATCTTTCTTAATTTTGTGCAGATCTTGAGTCCTGAATAAATCACATATTAGCAGTGCTAATATGTTTTTTCACCTCTCTGGCTCTCAGTTTCTTTACCCAAGAAACTTTTACTAAGACTTTCACAGGTATGTAAAGACTGTTAAAATTTTTTAAAAGACAAATTTAATAGAGTTTAATTGAAAGGACAATTTGCAAATTGGACAATGCCCTGAATCAGAGTAGGCTCAGAGACAAGAGTGAAGCCATGTTATGAAAGAAAATTTATGGACAGAGAAAGGAAAGTGATGTACAGAAAATGGAAGTGAGGTGCAGAAGGAGTCAGATTGATTATAGCTCAGCGTTTGCCTTATTTGAACTTGGTTTGAACTGTTGGCTATATTTGATTGGCCAAAATGTGGTGGTTGGCACAAGAGTAGGTTAGTCTGTTTAAACATTCAGTTAGGTTATAGTTCACCATGTAAAAGGTTATGGAGAAAACTCTAGGTTGTACCAAAAATATGCAAGGAGGTAGCTTTGGGCTAAACTTAATAGTACCCAGCACAGGCCTTGAGACTTGATAGACCCTTCTCAAGTGCTACTTTCATTTCTTTGTTTTATTTTCAGGCCTTTCAATCCTCTTGACTCCTCCAAGATTTTCTTTTCAATATCAAGCTCCTCTTAAATACATTCCTAGCTTTACCATGGCTCCTTTAGACCATTTTCACCTGCACCAGAACTATCTAGCACTTTAATACACAATGGCATTTTAAAAACAGTCTTGTGTGTTTCTATTTCCCTCTTCAAATCTTTAGGAACATTTTAAAAATTGAAATAAAGGAAACATTCCAGAACTCCTTTACAAAAATCCAATATGAGATTCTTGGGGAAGAGAAGTATGTTCTCCCAAGGGATAATGCTGCCTACTCTTTTTGCTTTACAAGGCTGCTGTGAGGAATTTTAAAAATTGTAATAGAAGTGAATCTTTGAATAGCTTCCAGTGGTAGAGAAGGATTATTACTGAAATTGAAGGAAGGATCTTCTCTTCAATCAGCTGGGAAAATTTGTTTTTCTGACAATGTGTATGAAACCTCACAGCAATTAAAATTATCTTTTTAGCTTGCCACATCAATGTCCCTACCATTGTCCCTCTGTATAACCCATTCTGGTAGTATTCACTGTCAGCAGCTAGTGATTAGTGAAGCAGTCATTGTACTTAGAAATCCTTCCTCAACTTTGCAAGAATTTAATAGTATGTCTCCTTCTACATAGAGAAAATTCTGATTTTGGATAAGATAAACCAATAGTGAAAATATATTTTGCCAAGAAGAAAATAGCAGTTATTGTTTTGTCCTCTTTATTTTCCTGTATATGTTGTGATAGGACTATAGCAAGGGAATGATAAATGTTTGATTTCTATTTTGATGAGGTATTCAAATATGAATAATTTCCATGTCAATGATAAGCAACTTTATTGCTAAAGAGAACTGCCATAGAAAGTGCCAATCTATTCACCACTCTTTAAATGTGGAAATGTTCTCATTCAATGACAGTGGGGTGTGTAGTTTGGGTTCTATTTTCAATTGTGGCATTGGGTTATTTTTGAACCATATATCTGTTCTGTTACGAACATCATTCCTTAATTTAATGAATTTGTCAAATTCCAGAATTAGAGATCAAGGTAATGACAGAGAACAGAGTGACAACCATTGAAATGAAAACTGACTTTAATTCTATTCATTCATTCATTTATTCATTTACTTATCAAACTTATATTAAGCACTTACTATGTGCCATACATTTATTTTATTTTATTTTTTTGAGTTGGAGTCTCACTCTGTCGCCCAGACTGGAGTGCAGTGGCCGCTC
>NW_007253859.1:95594-143013 GCF_000164805.1 Carlito syrichta | reverse complement strand
CAGGCATGCGCTACCACGCCCAGCTGATTTTTTGATTTATTATGGAGACGAGGTCTCGCTGCCCAGGCGGGTCTCGAACCCGTGGGCTCAGGCAATCCACTCACCTCAGCCTCCCATACATTTATTTTTAGGGACAAAGAGAGTTTGATGTTTGAATTTGATAAACTGACAATACATAGACTAACAAGGAGAAGAGTCATACAAATTTATTAATATGAACAGTGACATGGGAGTCCTGCAAATATGAGACTCAAAGAAGAGCATGGTGACAGGTTATTGGTAGGAGAGAGGAAGAAAGGTCTGGCAAGCAAAGGCTATCTTGTTATGAAGATGAAGCCTCATGGGTAGCAGTTCTCAGAAAGAATAAATGGACTGGTAGCCTGTGGTAAAACTTTCTTTGTAACACCTTAAAGGTGTCAGATTTTAAATCTTCTTTTCCTGTGAGTTACTCTTATCTAGATCTGGATAAGGTAGATAAGAGGTTTTCAAAGAAAGCCTCCTTTGCCTCCACTGTTTACTTCACTAATGTAGAATATCTTTACAGATGCACATCTCCCCCACAAAGGACAGCTTTCCAGAGCTATTCCTGTGTCTGCAGTTCCTCTGAATAGCGATCTTGAAACATGCCAAAGAAATATATTTCGGAGTGCATATTTTGGTTTCCCTCACACTGTACTAAGTGTTAAGATAAAAAAGTGACCTAATATCACAAGAGATTACTTTTTAAGGAGGATACAAACATTTAATCCATTTGATATGCAGTCTATTTAGCCTATACACAACTAGCAATGTATCTAAATGTATAGAAAGTACAATGAAAGTTAAGAAGAAGCAGAACTTAACTTGGTCTGAAAGAGTCAGGTGGGGCTTGAAAGAACAGAGAATTGTTAGGTGAATAGCTGGGACAGAATGGGAGTAATTCACTTCATTAGAGGCAAACAAAGTGTGCAGAGCCAGGGTTGCTCAAGAAAACTGTGTTTATGAATTTTCATCTGGTTTGCTAGTCTTATAGCATCATATAGTCTATGATCTTGCCAGATAAGCCAAATTAAAAATATGTGTACATCACCAACCATGCAAAGTAACTGTGACATGGTTCTTAATTTTTAAAATTAGGTTCAGTACAAATGAAATCCAGCTTCAAATAAAGAAGAATTTTTATGACTTGCAGAACTAAAAAAACTCCCAGCTACTGATGTTTATTTCTATAGGTACACTGGCCTTGTTTTATCTGTTGTATGTAAACAAGCAGACAAAGCTGCTCAAGATTTGTTTTAAAGAATGATTAGAAGTTTTCCTTAGTCAATGATTTTGTAAAAAATATAAAGATGAGTAGTATATAAATAGCACTTAACGTCTCTTTCAGTCCTGAAAATCTATATAATATTGGTATCAGGTAGCCTGTGGTGTAGTTGCTCTGTGGGTTCTTGACTTTGCCACATAAAAAAGTTTCAGAACGAGTCACCAGGAAAGTGAAAGTACATATATTATAGAGAGGAAAACATGTTTAAGAAACAACACAGATGCTTTTTAAAAAGGGACACACCATTGTCTTTAACAAGAAGCTTTATATAAGTTTGCAACACTGGTTAGGCAAATAATTCCATAAGCTAAGAGTGGGGAGTTAGGGCTACAGGTTTCTGATCACAAGTCTTGATTACTATCTCTCAACATTTTTTTTTTCTTTTTTTGAGTTGGAGTCTCACCCTGTCGCCCAGATTGGAGTGCAGTGGCCGAGCAGTGGTCGCTTCCAGCCACCGCAGCCTCGACTTGCTGGGCTCCAGTGATCCTTCCGCCTCAGCCTTCCAAGTAACCAGAATTACAGGCATGTGCTACCACGCCCGACTGATTTTTTGATTTATTGTAGAGATGAGGTCTCTGCCCAGGCGGGTCTCAAACCCACGGGCTCAGGCAATTCACTCACTTCAGTCTCCCAAAGGCGCGGGATTACAGGCTGAGCCACCAAGCCCGGCTTGTATCTCAACATTTTAAGGTCACCAAGACCTTCTAAATAATGAAAGTTATTGACTAGCTAGATTTGGGCTTTCCTTAGATCATCATGTCTCTGTTTTGGGTAATTCCATATTGTTTCTATGATTTATTGCACTGGTAGTTCCACATTTCAACCCACAGGTAGTCAGGTCTGAATATGCCTGGTCAGTTGGGTGGTCATGTACCGGTAAGAAAGGTACCTGAGCCGGGCTCAGTGGCTCAGCCTGTAATCCCGCACCTTTGGGAGGCTGAGGTGAGCGAATTGCCTGAGCCCGCGGGTTCGAGACCCGCCTGGGCAGCAAGACCTCATCTTTACAATAAATCAAAAAATCAGCCAGGCGTGGTAGCTCATGCCTGTAATTCCGGCTACTTGGAAGGCTGAGGTGGAAGGATCGCCGGAGCCCAGCCGGTCGAGGCTGCGGTGGCCCGGAGCGTCCACTGCACTCCACTCTGGGCAACAGAGTGAGACTCCAACTCAAAAAAAAAAAAAAAAGAAAGGTGCCTGAGTGCTTAATCACCCTGTTCTTCAGTTATCTAAGTTAGATCTGCCTAAGAAAACTTGCCTAACTACATCTAAACTGTGTGCTATGTTAGCTATGTCTGCTTCAATATAAAATTAAATTTCACTAACTTTAAAATCATGGTCAAGCAATATAAGAGAATTACACTGCAAAACATAAATCATAATTGAAAATGGTATGTTCTTTTTTCCAATGACATAGGGCTACCTTTTGGAAATAAAAGAATGCCTACTGTCTTACTATTAGGCAAGTAAGTTATTTTGAGTTGTTTTACTTATGGTGAGATATATATGAATGATTTATTATCTCTACCATTTGTGTCCAATGACAAATATTCATATGAAAAGACAAACTGGATTAAGTTTACTATGTAATTTGTTTGTCTGCCTCTTAGTTAATCCTCCCAATAGCCTTAGGAAATTGGTACTATTATTTGGTTGTTGTTATTAGTGGTATGTGTGTGGGTGTGTGGTATGTGCTAGTTTTATTTTGGGAAATGAAGGCAGAAAAAGGTTGGGTAACTTGCTTCATAAATGAAAAACTAAGGTGGAATGTCAAGGCTTGTGCCCTTATCTACTGGTGGAGGAGAATGGCATTCCTCCACTCTACTAAGATCTTTGGCTGGGCTACAAGTGAAATTGACATAAGATAGATTAACAGGAACAAATATTCAATTATGTACATATGATGAGCATCCCACAAAAATATGAGACTTCATGAAGAGCCAGATAATTGAACCTGAGCTACAGAAAGGAAAAAGGGCTTGGGACTTCTAGGAGAGTGATACAGACAAGTTATGAGAGGATGGGGAGAATGTACAATGAATAAAGATTTTCTTGTTATGTAGACAAAAAGCCTCCCAGGTTAAAAAAATTGTCTGAGAGCTGCCCTCTTTCTGATAGATACTTTTACTAATGTAGGTTTCCTTTATAGATGTAAAGTTTCTTTACAAAAGGGTAGCTTTTCAGAGCTTCTCCTGTGTCTACAGTTTCTCAAAATAATCAGCTGGAAATATACCAAAAAATTATATTTGGGGTGGCATATTCCAATCTATAGTAATATTTTGAGGTGGTGTGTCTTAAGCCCCAACACTGGCATACCATGCTATTAAGATCTAATAAGACAAAAAGTTTTCTTGACTTTCTAGAGGTTATGAAAAAAATAATAGAGAAAATTGGCCAGGATCAGGGTGTAGACAGCAACCTGGTACTGTAGAAGTTAACATTCTCAACACTTCTTCCACAATTTTTTATGTTAATGTTCCTCTTGAATCAAAGTGACTCAGGACATTCCTAGTGTAGTCTTTATTTTCTTTACTATCTTGATCTAGTATACTTTTACCTAAAGTCAATTTACATTAAGTTACAGATATTCTTCAAATGTGTCCTACCTTCTCCCTGAAGCATTGAGCTAACTCAATAATCTCTTTGACTTCATATTTCTGGGAGCATATTTTGTCTGTACTGCTAACTTGGTACTCAGGTGAACAGATTTTATCAGATCATTTCTACAGTTTTTAAAAATTGTGTTGTTATTTATATTACCATTTGTATATTATCTGTTCCTTATGTCTAGTACAATGATTTACAGGGGTAATTATCCTGTATGTTTGCTCATGATTATGGCAATCAAAGAATTTGCGCATGTGCACGTGTGTGTGTGTGTGTGTGTGTGTGTGTGTGTGTGTGTGTGTGTGTGCACAGGGTCTTACTCTGTCACCTAGGCTGGAGTGCAATGATGCGGTCATGGCTCACTGCAGCTTCTAATTCCTGGGTGCAAGCAATTCTCCTGCCACAGCCTCTTGAGTAGCTGGGACTACAGGTACACACTACCACACCCAGCTAATTTTTTGTAAGCTCTCACTGTGTTGTCTAGGCTAGTCTTGAGCTCCTTGCCTTGAGTGATCTTTCTGCCTTGGCCTACCAAAGTGCTGGGAATACAGGGGTGAGCCATCACACCTTGATTGGAATATTAAATTGAGCCATGGGAGCATCCAACTTACTTAAATTCCTTAGCACCAGGAACTAACTCATCTGGGAACACAACTCCTTGATTCCAGTATTCATTTCTTTATATAGTTATATAGTTCTAACAAATGCTATGTCATACATGTTTAATGTATAAATTATAATTAAGTACAAGAAAACATCTTGAGGTATCAATGTTAAAGTGTAAGTAAAATTAGCTCAAAGAAAATAGTAATTATTTCAGAATTGCATTGAATTATTACCTTGCCAGAGGATTTATAGCCTTTTCCAGTTTCTTCTATTTTCTTTTTCATCCTTTTTGACAGCATCACAAAGGGGTTGAGAAACAAATTTAGCAAATTCTGTGTGTCAGTATTCAGACTGTGTATAGTTAGTACATTAACCAGGCTATGACAGTGTTGATATATTCATTTAAACTGCCAACATGATGGATGTTGATGACCATAGCCAAGCCCATTGAGAAAACTGCCAAACTGAAATAATCATCAGAATTTGGGCCATTTAAAGGTTATGAGTGTTTTTTCAGTAGCTTTAGAGAATTTAGCTCTTCTTTTAGAGTTACCATTTTAGTTTTTTCCAGCTTGAGATTTCTCTAGATTATAAAACTCCTTGTAAACATCTATAGAATAGTTGTTTTAAAAGGCTATATACAAATGCCTATATTTGTATATGTAGGAGTTGCTTTACGTGAAAACGTTTATCATAAAAGACTGTTGACAATCTATTAATTAAATCTAGGTCTATAGAAAAAGTTTCTCAAATATATAGTTTGACCAAAACTTTTTTAATTTACTATGTCTCATCTTGCCGAATAAATTTTTTTAAAAAAGATGTCCACTTGGGAACTTGACTTACTGATAGCCAACCAATAGATTTTTTTCCCCTCAAAACCATCTTTATGCAACAGTAGACAAAAGGAAAAGAATGCCAAATATGACATTGCTTTCTCCAAGTTCTATAATTCAGTAAAGTTCTTACCCTCAAATACAGACAGGAGTAAGTCTTCTTATAAAATAGAAGATTGCAACTTTTACTTCCATGAATATCTCAATCAGCTAGAGAGTGATAAGGCTGATAAAACTTTATGTTGGACATAACTTTAGGTGGTTTTGACAAACATATGTAAGCCCTAAATTTGTGAATTTTCCACACTGTATCTTGCTTGCTTCATCTCAGGCCCAAAATTTCACCCTATATGCAAACATTTCCTGCCTCAATCTTCCTGTTATTGCTATATTTGATGTGGTTTGTTAAGGTTCAAGATCCCCTTAGTAGTTTTTAGTTTACCCTCTTTATCTTCCTCCAGTCATTTTTCCAACAATCTTTGATCATATGCTTATGCTCAGCTTGGCCTTTGAGTGGCTCTCTACTGCAATAGTCCTCTGCCTCTAGTGCAGTGTTTCCCCTTAAGAGTCTTTTCTTATAAACTTCATGGAAGGGAACTTAGACAGGAGAAACTATCATATTCTAGAATTTCCTTGCAAATATTTATATAAGTCAGGCTTCAGTTTCCTCATATATAAAATGGGAATAATGATTTCTTCCTGCTCCTACCAGAAAGACATAAAGATGCTCCTCAACTTACAGTGGGGTACAGCCCAATAAGCCCATTATAAGTTAAAAATATGATAATTTTAAAGTATATTTTCAACTTTCAATATTTTTGCCTTACGATGAGTTTACTCAAACATAACTCCATTGTAAATTAAGGAGTGCACTTTGGTACCACTGTAAAGTCAAAAGATCAAAAGTTGAACTATTGTAAGTTGGGGACCGTCTGTAGTCAGGGTAACACATAAGAAGGCACATTTTGTTATGAGTCATTTTGAATATGGTGCTGTGTTAGATAATTGCAAGTTGTTATTATTATTTCCGTTAATATTGTAGGGGATAAAATGTGCGATACCCTTCCTTACCTATCATAAGGATCATGGCCAATACTCCTATAACAAAAGACAAGTTAGCAAGAGAAAAGCATAACAAATTTATTTAATTTAAGTTTTATGGGACATGGGAGCCCTCAGAAATAAAGACCCAGGGAAAACGCTCTGTTTTTATGCTTAGGTTTTGGATTTAATGAAGAATGCACAACTGTATAGAAATGTGATTAGACAAAAGGGCATGATCTAGCAGGAATGGACTTAGGGGGAGGCAGATCCAGAAAGACCTGTCTGTTGAGATTCTTCTTGGCTTCTCTGTAGCATATCTTCCTTTCAGGTGGGATGGAAGTTCTCTGGAGTGAAAGTCTTCCAGGAAGAGGAGACAGAGTGACTTTTCTAGGTTTTATGGCTTTCTTTGTGGAAGAGATACAGTTTCTATGCTTCACCTTGGGGAGGAGGAATTCTGATTACTATGACTCGCTTCAGGGGAGAAAAAGGAGGAGAGATGGGTGATGGTCAGGACAAAGTGAAAAAGCAACTTTGCTTTTGTTACTGCTTCTCAGGCCTTCCAATCTCCTTTAGTTCAAAGTACTCAGCATGCCAAAGCACCATACTTTGGGGTATTGTTTTTTGGGCACTAGAAACATCAATGTTGCCCTCTTTTAATCCAGTGATTTCCCAAGTGTGGTCTTTGGAAGGTTTTGGAGTAGCAGCAGCATCTCTTGGGAACTTGTATGAAATGCAAATTCTGAATTTCCACTTCAGACTCATCAAATCAGAAACTCAGGGTTTGAGGCCTAATTATTTGTGGTTTAATAATTTCTCCAGGTAATTCTTTTTTTTTTTTTTTTTGAGTTGGTAGTCTCAGTGTCACCCAGGCTGGAGTGCAGTGGCATGATCATGGCTCACTGCAACCTTGACCTCCTGGGCTCAGACGATCTTTCTGCCTCAGCCACCTGAGTAGCTGGAACTACTCAGCACACCACAAATTTTTTGTAAAGATGGAGTCTCACTGTTTTGCTTAGGCTGGTCTCAAATCTGGGCTCAAGCAGTCCTCTTGTCCTTATCTCCCAAAGTTCTGGGATTATAGGCATGAGCCATTGCGCCTGGCTTCCTCCAGATAGCTCTGATGCATGTTCAAGTTTGATAACTTAATAATTATTTAAAAGATATTAGTGATTTTGCAAATAATTTTTTTTTTTTGCCAAGAGCTTTGAAAAGACTTATTTAAGATGTCAGTTGTGGTTCCCCGTACCTAAAAATACCTAGATATCGGGAAAGTTATTTATTTTAAATTATGTAACCGTAGACAGTCTCTCTGGTAATGAGCTGGATGTTTGACTCATTCCTTATTGCCTTGATTCTTCAGGAGATATGAATGAACATAAAGAGCACATTTTCTGAAGCACAGCCCTAAAATTCCTCTCACATCCTACTCTCATCATAATAAAAAAAAAAATCACTATTGATGAATGACTCCTGTACTCTGTGAGACATCAAGCCTTATTAGTCACTCATTTATGCAATTTAAATGCTAGATTTTGGTTTTTCAGTGCCACAAACCCATTACCAAAGAGGACCCAGCTGTTACTTTTTTTGCTTCAGGGACATTCTCTGCAAATTCAATGGGTTTTTCTTCAATTCAGAAAATGGAAAACATTAAGTTTGTAACAATAATTATATATCTCTCCAGGGCTCTTGTAGTCTCAAGCCAGAGAGGAGAGTAGTAGTAATTGGTTCGATTCATCAGAGGGATAAATTTATTCTCACAACATCTTTTTGCAGTGGGCAAAGGTCCATTGAACAGATGGACCAATAGGCACAATGTTAGAATTATATGGAGACTCAACATTTGTGTATTGCTGTTAAAAATACACTTAATAACTATCTTTTCCATATTATGTTCATAAAAACTCAGCTTAGGTAGAAGTGGTGACTCAAACTTTGGGTAAATAATATCCCATTTTATTGACTCAATATTTTCCTTTTAAAGTGGAGGCAATGGGAAGACATGTAATTAACAATGGAGACTAAATCTTAGTCTTTTCTTTCCCTAGAAAAGGAAGGTGTTTCTTTGGTACACTTAACTACTGTGAAAACATCTCTAAACATTCTTTCATTTTTAGCCGAGAAAATTTGTTCACTCCTCTTCAACTTCTTCAAGTCCAGAGAATGGCTTGACCTCACTCTTATCATCAAGCAAAGTTGCCTGGCATGAGCTTAAAATGGGAGAGAATGAAGAGGAAATACTCAAATATTAGGAGTGAATGGCGGATACAGATGGGGAGAAAAATACATAAAATAATAAAGGGAAGGATAAGAACTCAAGGCTCCTGTCTCTCTTTATGTTTTCTATGTGATAAGATTTATCAGTTTTGAAGAGTGAAATCTTTTACTTTTAGAAAGTCATTCTTAATATTCAATGGCAGATATTTTCTACTTTTTATGAGTTGTGTTAGGAATTGCTTTTCCTGAAAACTCTGAGATCACTTAGAGTGAGTGATGTGTGTGTGTGTGTGTGTGTGTGTGTGTGTGTGTGTGTGTGTGTGTGTGTGTGAGAGAGAGAAAGAGAGAGAGAGAGAGAGAGAGAGAGAGAGAGAAGACCAGGGTGGGTGGTGGATAACACCTATGGCTAGAAATAAAACTGCTGACATCATGGATGTTGGTGCTGTTGCTGTTGCTGGCATATTCCTCTTGGAAGCTAGCAAACTGAGCAAAGGGTGAAAACAAACATAGAAAAGATCAATTACATTATTTTTCTCGGGTAGATATATTAGTAATTTCAACAATAAGACAGAGTCTATGGTAAAAAGGCAACATACTTCTCTAAAGAACTTATACCTCTCTAATTTTGAGGCTCAGAACAAGATACCACAAAGTATGGCAGTTTGGCATGGCAATTGTTTTCAACTGAAGGAGACTGAAAGCTCCTCAGGAGCAGAATTGCTTTATGAACTTCTGCCTGCCTTTCTCCTTCCCCCATGTCTTCCCTAAAGCAGTTCATAGAAACTAGGATTCCTGTTCATAGAAAGCGAAGAAGATGGTGGAGGAGGTATTAGAAGTTCAAACACAGTGATGAAAATATGATAAAATCGCCAGTTAAAATTGAATAACAACTGACTCTCAAGTTCCAGGAAAATCCTGTGTTTTAGCGTTACGAAGAAGTCTATTCCCATTTGTTGACTTTCTAGGTGGAACTGGAGGATGAATATTTGTTGAGAACCGAATAAATGGTCTGTGCATTGTACCCAGTTGTATACTAAATGAAACTCCCACCTCATATTCCTCATTAAAGAAGTGAGAAAAGGTAAATCCAAAATGAGGCATTAAAATTATTATTAGTAGTAGTATTGAGACTGGAGTATAGTGGCACGATCATGGCTTACCACGGCCTCAACCACCTGGACTCAGGCGGTCTTTCCACCTCAGTCTTCTGAGCAGCTGGTACCACAGGCTACTTTTTAAAGATGTTTTGTGGATACAAAGTCTTGCTATGTTGCCTAGACTGGCCTTAAATTCCTTGACTCAAGCAATCCTCCTGCTTTGGCCTCCCAAAGTGCTGAGATGACAGGCATGAGCCACTACTCCTAGACTAAAAATTATTTTTTTATAGTCTAGTTTCTAAAGTTTCTCTTATTAGTGGCACGTGACTTTGAAATGGTCTTGGAGGTTTAAGCTTACTTATTTCATCACATTTTTCTTTTTTTAAGCAGGGGTGAAAATGAAGT
Organism: Carlito syrichta; assembly: GCF_000164805.1. Lineage (NCBI taxonomy): Eukaryota > Metazoa > Chordata > Mammalia > Primates > Tarsiidae > Carlito > Carlito syrichta. Next base: position 132,904 of record NW_007253859.1, on the reverse strand, counting down.
GTACAGTATGTCAATATTGAACAACTGCTAAAACAAATTTATTCCATGGAACCTAAGCAATTGAAGTGATATGAGGATTGCTGCTTATTTGCAGTGGTGTGCCTCTGTGTTGGAGATTGGATTTTTGTTTCTGAAATGAAAACTGTGCTTCAGTTTTACTCTACCTAAAGAGGAAAATGGCCACCCAGGGTCAGGATATCAGATTGACTGGTGATAGGAATGAAAGAAAATAAGTTTTAAGTGAAAAAGTACATGTACTCTGAATTAAAGAATTAATAAATGTCACAGTTTCAATGACTACTTCCTCAAGTCATTATATTCACTCTTTATAAGGCATATCTTGGCCTTATTTATCCAAATGACAGTTTTTCACTATTTAATGGGTTTTTTTTGTGTTTGATTTCCAAGTTTATCTTTTTTTAAGTGTTTTCTTCCCATGTTTTTTGGTTTATTATTTTTTCACTAGTTTTTGAAGTTTTAAATTTAGTTCACTGTGGTCAATCTTTGTTTTAAATAAAAAAGTAGTAAGACTATGTATTTCTCGCTTTCACTGATTTTATGTCATAGATTGACATGATATCCCCATGGTTATCATTTTGTAAATAATTTATCATTTTTAATTTTTGCTTTGATTCAGGGCTTATTTAGCAAAGCATTTTTATGTTCTAAGTGTTAAAGTTTGGCTTATGTCTTCTTATTGTTGACTTCTAAATTTATTAAGTTATGGTTTAGAAGAATGAACTAGTACAATCTTGAATAGTGTGGAATAATTAGAATAATTTATTGTTACCATCATTATTATTAACTAAATTTTAGACAAATGCATGATTAATTTCTTTCAGTGCTTTATGGTTATTGGTATTCTCTATTTGTAAGGTTCAAATTTTATGTCAAACTTATTGAGATTACTATACAAATTATGCTTTCCTTTTTAAATCTACTTAGTAGATCAAATATTAAAATATGTAATAATATCTCCTACTGTAATTGGTTTTATGTATTTCTTCTTGCATAATATATTTTCCTGCTATTTTGCACTTTGTTGCTATTTTTTCATGGTAAAATGTGTATAACTGTAATACCTGTATATTCTTTACTACTGCTATTTCAGAGATATTAATAATGCCTCATAAATATCCAAATTTGAATGAAAAACTATATAGTCACCTTAATCATACCATAATCATTCTACTTTATTTTATTTATTGCATTTGATTTTTTTTTTCCTTAGGGGAGAGCGTGAACGCAGTCCCCCACTATCACAAATTATGCAGTCGAGTTTCCCACATTTGGGGAAATCGCAGGGGTCAGCACATCTGGAGTGCAATGAATAAGCCTTGCTCTGGGAAAACCACCTTCGTGATCATGGTTTCTCCCCTGCCAGGTAAGTATGCATTTGATCTTAACTTTCACTCTGATTTTTAAAAAACATTTTTTTATTTTTTAATATTTATTTTTTCTTTAACAGCTTTGGGGGGTACAAATAGTTTTTGGTTTCATAGTGGTGCATAGTGCAGTGGCAAAGAAGTCTGTGTCTTATGTGTATCCACCACTCCCACCTGTGCACATTGTACTCATTAGGTGATTTTATGTTCCTCCACCCCTTTCCACCCTCTGCCTTCTGAGTCTTTGATGTCCATTATTATATTATTCTCTATGCCTTTGCAGTTACTTAATTTAGCTCTCACTTATAAATGAGACCATGTGGTGTTTGGTTTTCTGTTCTGGCATTAGTTTACTTAGGATGGTGTTCTCCAATTCCACTAAGTTGCTACAAAAGACATTATTTCCTTCTTTTTGATGCTGAACAGTATTCCATTATATATATATTCCATTACATATATATATGTTCATTATCCACTGATCAGTTGAGCATTTAGGTTGATTCCACATCTTTGCAATGAACATGTGAGTGCAATTGTCTTTTTTCCATAACCACCTCTGTTTCTTTGGGTAGGTATCCAGTAGTGAGATTGCTGGAACAAATGATAGATCGAATTTTAGTTCTTTGAGAAATCTTCATACCATTTTCCATAGAGGTTGTACTAATTTACACTCCCACAAACAATATATAAGCATTCCCTTTTCATCACATCCACATTAGCATCTGTTGTTTTTAGATTTTTAAGTAATGGCCATTTTGACTGGTGTAAGGTGGTATCTCACTGTGGTTTTTAATTTGCATTTCCTGATAATGAGTGATGTTGAGCATTTGTGTGTGTTGATTTTGTACCCTGAAACTTTACTGAATTAATTTATCAGGTCTAGGAATCTTTTGGAGGAGTCTTTAGGTTTCTCTAGGTATAAGATCATATCATTGGCATGCAGAGATAGTTTAACTTCTTTTTTTTTTTTCCAATTAGGATACCCTTCATTTCTTTCTCTTGCCTGTTTGCTCTGGCTAGGACTTCTAGTACTATATTCAATAGTAGTGGTGAAAGTGGGCATCCTTGCTTTACTCCAGTTCTGAGAGTGAATTCAGTCAACTTTTCTCCATTCAGGATAACATTGCCTGTTGGTTTGTCATATGTGACTTTTAACATTTTGAGGCATGTTCCTTCTTTGTCTATTTGGCTGAGAGTTTTTATCATGAAAGGGTGTTGAATTTTAGTGAGTGATTTTTCTATTGAAATAATCATTTTTAAAAATCTGCTTATGAAGTGGATCATGTTTATTGGCTTGCATATGTTGAACCATCCTTGAATCACTGGGATAAAACCCAGTTGATTATGGTAGATTATTTATATTATTTTTAGATTAGAAAATATAGTTTGTTTAGAAAGTAAATTAGAGAGAGAGAGAGAGAGAGAGAAAGAGAGGAGATTCCCCCTCCCAAGGTAGGGGAGGGGGCAGATTATTTTTTTAAAGTGCTGTAGAATTCAGTTTGCTAATATTTTTTGAAGATTTTTGTTTCTATGTTCATAAGGGATATTAATCTGTAGTTTTATTTTTTTCCTGTGTCTTTTTCAGGCTTTGGTATCAGGGTGGTACTAGCTTTGCAGAATGAGTTAGAGACAATACCTCCTCCAGTGTTATGGAATACCCTTGTAAAATTGGTATCAGTTCTTCAAAAGTCTGGTAAAATTTGGTTGTGAGACTAGCATGTCCTGGACTTGTTGCTGTTGTTGTTGTGATGAGACTTTTAATTATTGATTAATTGTTTTTTCAATCTCACTACTGCTCAGAGTTTCTATTTCTTTCTGATTCAAGGTCGAAGGGGGTTGTATGTTTATAAGAATTTATGTTTCCTCTAGATTATCTAGTTTGGCTGGGTAAAGATGTTCAGAATAATCTCAGATGATCTTTTATATTATTGTCATATCAGTTGCAATGGCTCCATTTTTATTTCTGATTGTGCTCATTTGAACTTTTTCTCTTTCTTAATCAGTCTAGTTAGTACTCTATCAATTTTGTTTATCTTTCCAAAGAATCAAATTTTTGGGTCATTGGTTTTTTTGTATTTTTAAAAAATTTCAACTACTTTCAGTTCTGATTTGATCTTCATTATTTCTTTTCCTCTGCTAACTTTGGGTTTGGTTCTCATTTTTCTAATTCTCAGAGGTATGATGTTAAGTTATCAATATGTATATTTTAGTCCTATTAATGTAGGCCTTAAATGTTATAAAGTTTTGTAGGTGTCCCAAAAGTTTTGATAACTTCCTTCATTGTTGTCATTCATTTTAAGTAATTAAAAATTTTCCATCTTGATTTTGTCGTTAACCCAAGGACCATTCAGGAGCAGTTGCTTAATTCCCATGTTTTTGTTTGGTTTCACAAGTTCTTTTTTGAGTTAATTTATAGTTTTATTCCACTGTGATCTGAGAAGGTGCTTGATATTATTTGGATTTTTTTGAGTTTATTGAGACTTGGTTTGTGGTCTTTATATGATGTCTCCTGGAAAATGTTTCATGTGCTGATGAGAAAAATGTATATATTGTCGTTTTGGGATGGAATGTTCTACAGATGTCTGTTAGGTACATTTGCTCTCAGGTCTAATCTGACTCCAATATTTCTTTGTTGACTTTCTGCCTTGATGATCTGTCTATTGCTGTCAGTGGAGTGTTAAATCTCCCACTATTATTTAATTATTCCTGTTTCTTTTTTTGGTCTAGGAGAATTTGTTTTATAAAGCTTAGGGCTCCGGTGTTAGGTACATACATATTTAAAATTGTTATGTCTTCCTAACAATTGTTATGCCTTCATAGTTGGATTGATCATTTTATCATTACATAATAAACATCTCTGTCTTCTTTTTACTGTTGTCAATTTAAAGTCTGCTTTATCTGATATGAGAATGGCCACTCTTGTTTGTTTTTGTTTTCCATTTGCTCGGGATATTTTTTCCCTTCCTTTTATCGTGAGTCTATAGAACTCTTTGTATGTTAAGTCGGTCTCTTAAAGGTAACAGATATTTGATTGTTTTTTTTTTTTCCAAATCCATTCTGCCAGTCTGTATTTTCTTAGTGGGGCATTCAGACCATTTATGTTCAGAGTTAATAATAATATATAAGGTACTAGTCCATTCATCATGCTGGTCGTAATCTGTATTTATTTATTTATTTATTTATCTTTATTCTGTTGGTGTTTCATAAGCCCTGTGAGCTTTATGATTTCTATCATTTTTCTATTGATTTATTTCAACCTTTTGTTTCAGTATTTAGAATTCCTTTGAGCAGTTCTTGCAGAGTCAGTGTAATGGTGACAAATTCCCTTAGAGTTTGCTAGTCTGGGAAAGACTTTATTTCTTCTTTATTAATGAAACTTAGTTTTGCAGGACACAAAGTGCTTGGCTGACTGTTATTTTATTTGAGGAGACTGAAATGGGATCCCAATCTTTTCTGGCTTGTTGGGTTTCTTCTGAGAAGTCTGCTGTTAGTCTGTTAGGTTTACCTTTGTAAGTTATTTGGTGCTTTTGTCTCACTGCTCTTAAAATTAGATCCTTCATGTTAACTTTGCATAATTAATGACTATAAGCCTTGGGGATGTCCTTTTTGCAATGAATTTTCTGGGAGCTCTTATATCTGGATGTATAAATCTATAAATCTCTGGCAAGACATAGGTATTTTCCTCCACTATTTAATCCAATAGATTTTCTAAACTTGTTTTTTCTTCTTCCTCAGGAGCACCCATAATCTTTAGGTTTGGACATTTTACACAATCCTAAATTTCTTAGAGACTTCGTTATATTGTCTTGATTTTCTTTCTTTATTGTTGTTTGAAAGAATTGATTTGAAAGACTTGTCTTTAACTCCTGAGATCCTTTCTTCTACTTGTTCTAGTCTACTGCTCAAAGTTTCCACTTATTTTGTACTTCTTTAAATGATTCTTCCATTTCCAAAATTTCAGCTTTTTTTTTTTTCAAGTGTTTATTTCTTTGGGGAATTTTTAATTCATGTTTTGAATAGCTTTTAAAATTTTTTTATGTAATTGACAACTTTCTTCCGAGACTCAGTGCGCAATTTTATAACCAACCTTTTGCATTCTATCTTTGAAATTTCAAATATTTTGTTTTTAGAAGGGCTCATTTCTAAAGAGTTAGTGTTGTCTTTTGGAGGTGTTGAACACATTTTTTCATGTTGTCAAAATTATTTTTCTGGTTCCTTCTCATTTGGGCTAAGTATTTTTTCTTATTTAAGGTTGGCAGGAGGCTGACATAAACACTGTAGGGCTCTCTTGGCTATATATAGCTTTGGTGTGGTGAGTTTCTCAATTGCCAGTTGGGGCAGCCCTGTGCCAGGTACCTGCATAGAATCAAGGCATCCTGAGTGGACAGGGTGGCTTGGATAGTAGTGTTAGCTGGGGTCTAGAATCAGACCTTCCTCAAAGCTGAGGTATTTTATCAGATGTGATGGACTGTGCTGTTGACCTCCAGCCAGGAGATGGCACTTGCCAGACAGCCAGTTGTGATGGTTGCTGTGGGCTTTCTGCTTGGAGTGTGTTGCTCCAAGGAAGTGCCCAGCCAACTTAGGTGGCAGACAAGGTTGTGGGGATTGCCAAGTTCTCTGTTTTGAGTCTTTGAGGAAGATGTGAGGGAAAGGAGTTCAAGCTCCGTACATGTGTGCACACTTGCCTACTCTAGTGAGGAGATAGGGAGGAAGTCCTCAGTCACCGGAGTAATGCTTTCCCACTGCATCCAGAAGCTGCCCATGGTCTGTGCTGTGACCCAGGTGAGAGTCTGTCTAATTTCAATGAAGGTTGATTGATAGTTCTCTTAGGTTATTATTGCTTCTTTGATGAGTTGTGGAGTGTGCTACTGGTCCTGTTTCTCTCAGGGTACTGAGGAAACTCTCTCTATCTTCATTTACTCTGTAGGAGAAAAGCTCTAGCTGCCCATGTTTGGCCATCTTAATCCTGATCTCCATTGTCTTTGATATTAATTCTGCCAACCTTATTCTATAATTGTTTCCATTTGCCTAGTATCTTTTTTTGCCTATTTCTTTATTTTGGTCACTGTTTTTGGAGATTTTCTTGTAGAAAATACTTTTTACACAATCGGAAGGTTTTTTTTTTTTCTTTTGCTATGGTAATTCAGCATTTCTTTTTTTTTTTGAGTTGGAGTCTCACTCGGTCACCCAGACTGGAGTGCAGTGGCCACTCACGGTCACCGCAGCCTTGCCTGCTGGGCTCCAGTGATTCTTCCGCCTCAGCCTTCCGAGTAGCCGGAATTACAGGCATGCGCTACCACGCCTGGCTGATTTTTTGATTTATTGTAGAGATGAGGTCTTGCTGCCCAGGCGGGTCTCGAACCCGCGGGCTCAGGTTATCCACTCACCTCAGCCTCCCAAAGGCGCGGGGAAGGCGTGGGATTACAGGCTGAGCCACCGAACCCGGCTGGTAATTTAGCATATTAACATTCAGGTTAACAGGTATGATTTTTTTATACATTATTATTATTTTAGTATTCACTATATTTCGTGGATTCTTGTTTTTTTTGTTGTTGTTTTCTTTTAGGTTCTTTACTTTGGGTGGATTGATCAAATTTTTTCAATGCAGTCTGCCCCACACCAATTGCCACAATAATTTTGAAATTATATGAAGTTTACACATTCACCTTCCAGTTCTGAGGGAATCTATGCCTGCTTATTCAGTACTTGCAAATCCTTACAGGGTTAGAGAATTTTGCTAATGTCCAAATTGCTAGGTCTTTAATTGTCCATGTAGTTAAAAACAGCAATATCCCCAAATATGCCCATTACTCCTGATGACTCACAGTCTCAGCTGTATCTGAGTTCATCTGCTAGCCTCAACAATCATACAGGATTATATTAGTGGCTAATCAATGAGATGGGAAGGAGAGAGCACCAGAAACATGTACCCAAGCTACAGCTTTCTTTATTAGTATTAATTTATATTGAATTGTCATGTTCTTAGACCTTTGGCACTAAAATTGTACAAATTCAACTTTCTCAGGACTCAGCATCACAGAACAGAAATGGCAATTTCTTCCCAATTCTAAAAGTTGTGGAGAGACAGAATGTAGCTTACATCTTCATTTGCTTTTTAAAAATCGAATAAAAATAATACTCATATTAAGAAAACATTCCTATTTAGAATACCAAGATACTTTTAAATCCATTTATGACTGAGTTTATATCCATCCACAATTCCAATTGTATTTTAATAGTAATTCTGTGAGAATTACTACCCACTTTTAAATGCATAAGTTACCTACCTTACAGGTGAGGAAACTGAGGTTAAGTGATTTCAAGTGACTTGTTAAAGTTCATATTACCAGAAAAAGGCAGGTACCATTCAGGTATTGTCATACTAAATGTATTACTCTTTTCTCTACATATGCGGTACCCTAAAATATAAAGTCATTTATATCAGATATAAAACTTCACTGTCCATCACTTTTCCCTTCTCATTTTTGAGAATCTGGAAAGAAAAAAAATAGAATAAAGATACAGTAAACAAAAAGCTAGAGCCATTAAAGAGGAGGCAATCAGAATTGAAATTGCCTCCAAATATGAGTGCTTCCAATACATTGTAACTTACTGCAGAACACACATCATTTTCATACTATGAAACTAACACCCAGGTGTATTCTACTTCAGTCATTTCCCAGTCATTTGCTTGTCATGTAGACACAGTTTGAATGTCAAGCAATTATTAAAAATGCTCTGAATCCCTTAAGGCTCCTTTAACCCTTTGTTTCTTCACAATACATTGAGCCCAAGATTATTACACATATAGAAAGAACAAAGAAAGACAGGTTCACTCAAGTTTTTTAAAAAAAAGGAAGCCGGGCTCAGTGGCTCAGCCTGTAATCCCGCGCCTTTGGGAGACTGAGGTGAGTGGATTGCCTGAGCCCGCGGGTTTGAGACCCGTCTGGGCAGGCAAGACCTCATCTCTGCAATAAAATAAACAAAAAATTAGCTGGGCGTGGTAGCATGTGCCTGTAGTTCCAGCTTCTTGGAAGGCTGAGGCGGAAGGATCGCCGGAGCCCAGGAGGTCGAGGCTGCGGTGGCCGTGAGCGGCCACTGCACTCCAGTCTGGGTGACAGTGAGACTCCAACTCGAGAATTTCAGAGCAGAAGAAATCTTCCAGAGAGAGTATCATAATCAAAAGTGAGCACAGGTAGGCTGGGGAAAATGACCAGCAGACATGCATTTGCTATAAGAAGGCCTTTCCTACATTTCTAGGTCTGGCCGAATTGACAGCTACTACTGCCTCTTACCTAAAAGGTAGAACTAATGCCTTGTATTTATTTGGTGATAGGACTTTCATAGTACATCATCATGTTGTAACCAATTTGATACAACAACCCTATGAGGTAGAATGAGTAATAATTATGCTAATTTTACAGAGGCACAGAGAGTTAAAGTCATTTTTTCTAAAGTTACACAGTTACTAAATGCCAAGATTAAATGTCCAATAATTTTTCCACTATGCCATTTCTGTGATTATGAACATTTCATATTCAAGTACAGTTATCCCTGAGTATTTGTAGGGGGTTGGTTCCATGACTTCTTGGGGATATCAAAATTTATGGATGCTCAAGTCTCTTATATAAAATGGTGTACTATTTGCATATAACCTACACATGTCCTCCCATGTCTTGATTACTTATGATACTTCATACAATGCCTACACATTTCTTCATTTGCATGAGTTCAACATGGTACTTGCATGGCAAATTCAAGTTTTTCTTTTTGGGACTTTTTGAAATTTGGGGGGAATATTTTCAGTCTGAGACTGGTTGAATTCGTGGATGTGGAACTCACAAATGTGGAGGACCACCTGTACAGCATTCTATTGTACAGTAAGACTTTTGATATGTATGAAAATAACTAAAATAAAATTTATATTTGTTTCTGGCCTTTATTGTTGCTGGGGAAGTGGTTCCTGAAATACTCTCTTAGAATTCTGCAGCTCAAATCCAGGCCTTTCAATTTTTGACTCTAATTTGTTTATCAAAATATTTTGAAAGTGTTTGAGTTCATAAATAGAAGACATTTATATTTCATTATTTTAAATAAGAAAGATAATAATGCATTTTCAGCTCCTATTCAAAATGCTTGTTTCCCTAGATAGTATCAAAGCATTTTTAAATGCTTAAGTTACCATCTCCCTAGATGCCTAAATAATCTAAAGCATTTAAAACCCCAAATACACAATACATAATAATTTAATACTGAATGAACTCATTAGTGAGTCTGTTCAGGGGCAATATCCCATAATATTGAATAGTATTTTGCTAATTATATTTCCTCTTACATTGTAAAGAACAAGTATGCTCATATAAATAAACAATGGAAGAAGCAAATGGTGGCTTCAACAAAGTATTAACCCTCCAAGAAAGAATGAAGAAAATGATAGCAAGTGAAGAAAATACACAACAGGTGAAAACACCTGGGACACAGACATGATCTTATTAGAGCAGTGGAGATACCATTGTGTTTTTTGTAGCCTCTGGACAAGACTCTTGTGCAAGGTAATCATTTTTGTTGGAGTGCTTGTGAGGTCCTTATAAGGAAGTTCACAATTCTGATAGTGTTTATAATTCTGATAATGAATTTTGAGTAAACACTTTTTCTGCAAATAGCTTTAGCAAAAATTTAGAGAGTGGGGCTTCAAATACTGAGTGATATCTGTATTGTAAATATTATGCAACTGGTCTTGCTTTCCCACTTGACAGAACTCCTCAAGGTAAAGGATTCTGTCTTCCTTATCTTTATGCTCCCAGTAACTAGTACAGTTCCTGGCGCAATTTGTAATCAGTCAATGATGAGAGTATAAATGAGGGAAGAATGCAGTGATCTAACCGGGGTTTTTTCAGTTAGTTCTGTACATAGCATGGCTTTTGAATCTTTTGTCAAAATATTATGCTTATCTGTTTGGATGTGTTTTCAATACTTTATGTGTCAGAAGAGACAAGGCTCCTCTCAGTTAAAACATTTGATTGAATAATTTTCTTGTAAAATACCATTGTTTGTCCTTCACTAAAAGTTAATCTAGTATGATAATGTATAGTATAATCTGTTGTTGGTATGTAAAGTCAATATTCTCATTTACAACTTCTATATCCCCATAGAATTAGTCTAGCTCATGATTTGTAGAGTGTTTTATTTAATATTGTTAGAATAATTTTGTTTGTTATGGCGTATGACGATCTTGGCAACAGTTGACTATCTGGTACTTTGGAGACACAGCTGTCTCCAAATTTAAGATAGGTTTAGAAGTGAAGATAATAGTATTACCAATCTAGAAGCTAATTGGTTATATGATGCACAGATGTTTCATTATACAGAGGTATTTCAATTGGAAAAACTTTAAAAATTTTATGGACTGTTTTTTAAATGACTGTGGTACATTTGTAAATGTCAGCTAATATACGTTCAGGTACTATACTTTTCCAAATATTACCTGAATTATTATTAAAATTATTAATCATTATGGGTTTTAAAAATTCAATTTAAAAAGAAAATTTATATGACTGAATGAACAGCTAGAAAGATAGTCACTTAATCATTCCTACAGAGAATTACCCTTAGTAGTCGGGTTTTTCAGGAATCCTGGAAGACTAGAGCAATTAGCAATTTGACATAAAGTTTTTCTTGAGAAACCACCATTAAACAATAAAATGTATTTAGCATCTGTGTACTTAATCAGCCACACAAATTTGATAGCATATTTTAGCAGATATAAACCTTTTAGGAGAAGTATGCTTGATTATAAATAGTGGTGCCATTTTCTCATCCTTTGAGGGAAATTCTCTTCTTTTGGGTGACAAGTTTGCCCTGATGGAAATGACAGCTAATGTTATTTTGATACACTAAGAATATTTGCAAATATTGCTAAGGATAGACTTGCATTATTTCAGCAGTATCAATTTTGAGGAATCCGTTTTCCAATCTTATACCCTATTTAACCGTATAAACTATCTTAAGTATTTTCGATTTGGTTGCCAAGATTCTAGTTTAATGCGCACTAAAGAAAGTCATAATTGTGTCCATGTTACATTTTTTTTTGCTATCTTACAAGTTGGTCTGGTGTCAAGGCCACTGTTTTGCTATGAAGCAATATATAAAGAAGAAAATACAGTGGCTTGAATTCACTAATGTAAGTGAATAATTTAAGTGAATAAATCCAATGAAAACACTAAGATAATCAAAGAATTGAAAAATGCCTAAGAAAACCCAGATTGGAGTCAGGATTATTCATTCTTGAATAATAAAGATGTGTGAACTGAGGTTGATGTGAATGGGTATGACCTAGTGAATAAATATGACTGCAAACTGCCAAATCATGACATTTAAGAGTCCCAACTCTAGCTAAAGAATTCAATTAAAAGAAGGATGCAACTTGCTTTACATGTTATATATCAGTTTCTGCTACCCAGTCCTGTTCAGCAGCTGATTCTATTTGCTTACATGTAATTATTTCAATGATTTTAGTAAAGAATGTTAAGAATGTAATAGTACAAGTTCTGTGAGGGTAGGGCCTGTTTATCTTTATCTCTAATGACTAACATAATACTTGTAACATAGTAGACAGTTGATATTTATTGAACCAGTGAAAGAGATCTCTCCAAATAGTTAAGGTACTAAATACAGGCTATTTTTGCCCGTCTTCTTTCCATGAGTTTATATTATGAAATCAAAACTAACCTCCATCCTAAGAAAGCCAGCATTATAATTTATACATATCCACACATACACTCATTCACTCACAATCCAAGTTTCATCTTGATTAGTTCATTATATAATTAGTATTTTATCCTGGAAGGGTAGTAGCAATGGAATAAGTTCAAAATATCTTCCAGAGATTATAGTTTTCACTGGCCATTGAAGTTGAATTAGCACTTTAATGATAGATAAATATGTTCAGAAACCTCCTCACTTGCTTAGCAATTTTCATTGCCCTGAGCTTGGTAGCTATTTAGTGTGTAACCACTTACTTATTATAATTGATCATTTATCTCATCTCCTGTTTTATTTATCCAGTCTGTGTAACTAAGCTGCTGATGTGGATTCTATTGCTTCTCTAGAACGAAAGCCATACTGTTTACCCCAGTATTTTTATCTCTAGCTACCTTTTTACCTTCAGAAGTCAAGCAGCTGATCCAACTCCTTTTTTATATCAGTCAGCATATCTAATGCCTTTCTTTGTTCTATCACAACACTTGGTAAAACTGTTGGCTTTCAATCCTAGCTGTACTTTAGAATCCTTTTGTAAAGGTACCTTGGACACCCAAACTCTACCTTAGACCAACTAAATGAGAATTTCTGGATGTGGGGCTTAGCATCAGTCTTTGAAAGCTGTGAAGATGATATGTATGTGTAGACCAGTGTTGAGACCCACTGGGCTAGATACTTCAACTGTCTCACTCCACCAACTTCCTTGGAACACTTGTATGGTGAGACCATACATCCTTGGACACTGCAATTTGGACTGACTCAGGCCTTCAGCCAGATGAGTGGCCCTAGTCCCAGCCCTGTCTCTCCATGGCTTCCTCTCTTTTTTCTATAGATACAGAGTCCACTGAGGCCACATAATTTATAGCAAAAGGTATTGTTTTGCTAATTAAATACTTTGTTTCCCTTTAGTGACAAACTTGTTTTATTTTCTCAGACTATTGCAACTTGAATCTGTTCTTTACTATATAGCTTAGAAATAAATTGAGAGCAGAAAATTAAGCTGGGAATAAACTGGATTGATGGCAAAGGCATAATGTCTAGCTATGAAAGGTACAATCTGGAAACCGGAAAATGATCATGGTAAAATATGCTGCACAAACAATTGTGTAGCTGGAATACTTATCAGATAATGTTCCCCAAACTATTTATAACAATAATTGAAAGTAAAATTAAAATCTTCCTCTAAAACCGGCTCATATTTTACATCCGTGTTTCAAATACAGAGGTAATACAGTTTATAATGAAAACAAATTGACTAGCTAATAGATGGGTTTTATATGAGAATAAAATAAGAGACATTAAGTTATTAAGGTTTGTTTATTCTGTTTTTATCTCTCTGAACCAAACTTTTTAGGAAGAACAATGTGATTAAACCAAGTCTGCTGCCTGACATTCTTATCTTCAACATCATAGCAATAAGGTATTTCAGCACATAAAACAACAATATCAAGACACTGGTTTTCGGGAACTTTTTGACAATGAATATCAACAAAGGGGAAATAAAACACAACAAAAGTTCCCCAAATCTGAGAATATATAAAGATGAATAAGATTTGCAGTAGAAGACCATAGAAATGTCTTTTAAGACATTCTAAGTAACAATCAGTTTAGTAGTAGAACACCCAAGAAATAAAATGGCACAGTATCTGTCATTCCATTTATACAGATCAAATCCTACTTAAAATTAACATTTACTCGAGTGAATATTCATAGAATACTGATTGCAAGACTACTAAATTCACTCTTATCTATGGCCTAAATTAGGAGAACAAAGTTGAATGGTATGTAACTACTAAACCAGTCTTTTAGCATATTTGGCAAAGAAGAGGCCTCAAGAAAATGTTAGACAACAAAGAGCAGCTTATATCACAGGAGACTGGAGGGCTTCAAATGCAGAGAGGGAAGACCTAAAAATAAAAATAGGTAGAGTTGTCTTTAAGAAAATGGGGACCAATTCATAGAACCTGCAGCCAGCCACTTGGTGATATAATGAACTGGCAAATATTAGAGATTTCTGATTTGAGAAATTATGAAGTAGGTGATATTCTATAGGACTGGAAAAGAGCAAATGTGCACATATTTAAAAAGTAAAAAAGATGACTCTTTAAATGGCAGACTGGTCTTTTTAGCATTGTTATTTTAAGTATACATGAGGGGAAATCTCCTAAAACACCAAAATTACCTTTTGGAGGGCAGGTTCCTTGCAGCACAGACTTCCCCTACTAGGTAAGTGTTCTAGGAACCCATCAGTATCAGTGTACCAGCTAGCATTGTTGTAAGAGGCTGCGTTCAACTTCAGTGAATTGTTTTGGGAGATTCTTTCAACACATTTGTCCATTTCATGATGGTTGATTTACAGGAGCATCTTCCCATACCACACTGAGTGTTCAGCAATTTTTTTTTACCAAAAGTGGCATGACCTCTATGCCCCACCCTCCCTATTTACTCAATCTTGCCCCAAGCGACATTTTTTTTTGTTTCCCCAGATGAAAAAATTCCCAAAAAGGAAATGTTTTTTGAAGTGGAAGAGGTGAAGCAAAATCCGGCAGAAGGACTAAAAGTCATGAAAATTGATGAGTTCAAAAACTGTTCTGAGCAGTGAAAAAAGTGTTTTGTTAGGTGTCAAACAGAGAGTACTTTGAAGGTGACTGAAGTTTAAACATATAAGAATAAATACACAATTTTTAATGGAAAATTTTGGTTTTTTAGGGTCCCCCTCATACATTAGGAAAAATGATCTAACAGCCAATTATAAAACATATAGGAGCACAGAATTGTGTATATCAATTAATATATATTTGGCAAAAGCATATCATGCCAGTTTAACTTACTTTTGTTCAACTTTGGCTTAATGGGCTCAATGGGTTTCTCTGACCAAGGGAAAAACATACTTAATCAACTTAACTCATGCAAGACTATTTATTCTTTCCTCTATGACATTCTCAAATTAAGACTTTACTTTGGGGATATTAACTGGATAACTTCCACATCCTGGACATGAACTAGATACTATCTTAGAAACTATCATATAACTGTGTCAACAAAATTCTCTGAAAGAAATATAATCTATATCCAACACATGTATACACTGAGGCATAAAGAGTTTAAGTAGTTTATCCCAAATCATACAAAATGTTTTAAAAATTGACTTCAAATTCTATGTCTTTGGCTTTTTCCTTCTACTGTTTATTTATGAATTAGTTACACATAGGAAAAGAGTCTCCATGCTGACTGGACTCTTTACCAACTTCTCTCTGCTACCATTATTGCAGTCACTATGATCACCACTATCATTATTACTGCTGTTTTAGGGATCTCTGCCACAAGGCCTTTACTATGCTGCTAAAACTGCCACCACAGAGCTGCTATCCATATCCTCATAACAGTGAAGGCTGAGGGATTATCCCTTGCATTGCCAAGGCCATGTTGGGAGATGAGATTTGCTGTTTCCATCTCTAAAGGAAGCAGAAGTAAGTCCTCATTGACTCCTAGAATGGACTAAAGTGAAGTTAGGAAAAAGGTTGTGCTCTGAGTATCCTAAGTTAGCACTCTAAATGTATTTTCATAAGTCATGTATACTTTATTAAAAATATGGTTAGGTCTAAAATCCAATTAATAACATTGGTTAATTACATTGTGTATTAAAGAGGTATTTTGTGGGCTGATTTAGGATGTGATCATCATTTATGATGCTGTTTCTATTAAAAATTAATTGTGACTTAAAATTAACTTACTTTTAAATAAACTTCCAAAATGCAGTGTTATAAGTTATAAGTTAGCTAGTGTCCACATAATCTTAGCCATATTACTCTCAGGCAGAAGTCTATACTTTTTATTATTTACATCACACATTGTATCATATATTTTACTATATATATGTGGGGGGGTGTTTGTGTGTTTTATATGTGATGGTTCCTTGACTACAAGAACAATGTCTGATATTTTACAGTATCTGGAAATGTGCTTGCAAGTTATAGGCAATCGATGAATATTTAATGAATAAATTATTTACTGGATATAACAAACAAGAACACACTGATGAGACTTATAAATATTCAATTCCACCAATGCTATTCTCTAAAAGACTGTAATCAAATCTGAAATACTCTTTACCAGGCAGAAAAATGATCCTGCAAAACAAGGATAAACAACCAAGAGCAAGAACACTTATTTAAGTTGTAGACCACATGGTCAGGTATACAAAAAAGAAAAAGAAAGAGCACAGGCTAAGAACAAGATACTGTAGTGGCATTGCAGGGGGGTAAGGGGAGGACTATGTTTCTGGGTTGTGTTATAGTGTCGTTGGCACACATACCTAGATCTTATTTGGCCGTTATAATATTTTTTAAATATGTGAGAGAATAAATGGAGATAATTCACATGAGTGGCTAAAATTATTAAGGGAATGGGAAGTAGACCTTTTGAGGATTAAGATGTAAGAATTAGCTTTTATTCTATTAAAAAAAGACTAAAGTATGTCTTCAAGCACATGAATAATTTTTCCCATAGAAGAAAATGAACCAAAAAATGGACTTGAATTTATAGTAAATATTTGGCTATTGGTTAGTCATAAGAAATAACTTCTTGACAGGATGAAAAAAATCACTACTCACTCATGACTATGCACATTTTTTATTTTACATTTCTAAACAAGTGGACCACTTTTTCTGTGAATGATTTAGGCATTAACCAAAGGTACAAAGAAGGAATAAGAATCAATGATTTCTTAAGGTCCCTACCAACCCAGGATTCTGAATCTCTATAGTGTAGCAGTGTATTCGTTTTCTAGGACTGCCTTAACAAAGTACCGCAGACTGGGTTTCTTAAACAACAAAAATTTATTATCTCACAGTAGGGAAGCTAGGAGTCTGAAATCAAGGTGTCAACAGGGTTGGCTCTTTCTGGAGGCTATGAGGAAAGGATCTGTTCCAGCCCTCTCCACTTGGCTTGAGGATGTCCTTTTTCTCCCCAAGTCCCTTCATATTATCTTCTCTCTATACATGTCTGCCTCTGTGTCAAATTTATCCTTTTAACAAGGACGCCTGTCATATAGATTAGGGCACAGCCAGATGGTCTCATTTTAACTAAGTTACCTCTATAAAAATCCTATCTCCAGATAAGGTCACATTTTGAGGTACTGGGGTAGGGTTTCAACATATTTTTGGAGGGACACAGTTCATCTCAGAACAAGCAGTCACATATACACAGTCATGCTGCAGCAAAATAGTATTATCTAATGAATAGATTGCTACTCACAGAATTGTGGTAGATTTTCTTATTGTTGGGGAACCTCAAACTCATCTTATTTTGCCTGTCACCTAGGTTTCTGAGATGGAATGATGGAATCTGTGCAATTACAAATGCTGCATCTTTACATAAATGTTTCTCCAATCTTTTCTTAGTCTTTCCCCCTCAATTTTGGCATTTGCTGAGGTTCCAGATATGTTTAGCAGCCTTAAAGTTGGAAATTTCCATTGTTTCCCTTATTCACAATGTGAATAATTGGGAATAAAGAAAATATACCTCAGGCAGTTGCCGATATACCCTAGACAATCAGGTTAGCATTTTATAAATGCCATTTATCTTCTTAAAACAGATAATACCTATATGACAGCAAAGAGACAGACTTCCAGAAATATAATAGGGCCTTGTGATAGGTTTGATCTCCCAGAGTATATAGCATGCTTTAATCTGACATACAAATAATGTCTTGTGACACTAACTTTTTGTTTAGGAGTCACATTGAGTTTAAAGAAAGAATTCTGTGAACAGCTTCCTGAATTTGACAAGATTAATTTATTCATGCCTTATGAGGATATTCATTAAGAGATGTAGTTCCTATTTACAAGGAACTTGTTAGCAGAGAACATAAACATGTACACAGTCAACTTAAATTCAAAGCAACATTCAATAAGTGCTTTAATAGAGACCAAAACAAAATGCTGTGGAACCCAGAGGAGAGAGAGAGATTAATCATGTCTGGATTTCTTCTTAGGAATATACATTAACATCACTTTTTGGTCTTTTACTTTACTTAAAATTCTAGAAGGTGAACTTGGGAAAATTTTGCATCCGCATTTTTAGAACTGATCTTTGAAACCAGAAGGTTAAAGCTGGGTACTGCAGCTGATAAACACAGAGTTATATATCTGCGTCAAATGAAACTTCTGCTGCATTAGTTCAGCAGTTCAATCAAATGTACCTAATCCTACATCAATCTAAATAGAACATAACCATAACTTTTTCAGGCCAAATGTTCAAAAACTTGCCAAGAGAACGGAAATGAAGCGGAAATGACTGCCATTTTATGAAATTTATGATGCCAAAAATACCATTTAAGTTAAGCTGCTGCTGGAAAAAAATCCACTTAATTAAATGCATGGTAGACCATTAATATTTTCTTTTGTGGGATAAAGAGGAGTTTACTCTGCACTAGCCATCATTATTGGCAACGTTTTCTTTTGGCGAATGAACTATTTAAGACTGAAAATAAATAAAATGACCATGATGCTTTTCTTCATTGAAAGAGAGAGAGAAAAAGATTCAAAACTGAGGAGAATTCTGCAAGAAACTTCAGTGTGTTTCTATGGTAATCAAGATCAGCAGCATGTGCCCATCATAATTATATATTCCAAATCTCAAATACAGTTATAACTCCCACTGAAATTCTATAGCTGCTAAAGAGAGAGGATTGGAATGATTGTTATCAAAATCACATGAAGCATTTTTGGAGTAAATACATAATAAAATTCTGAATAACTTTAAAAATAATTGCTTGTTATAATGTTTCATAGAACTAGAATAAAAAGGGATCTTATGTAGCTCAAACCCTTTAGTTGACAGATCAGGAAAATATGGTCCAGAATACAGAAAATTACCTGCCAAGGTCCCTGAAGCTAATAGAACTCAGACTATAACCCAGACTTCTTGCTTCCCAGTTTGTTAATCTTTCCAGTATACTATTTATTTATCCCTCAAGAATACAAAGTTAAAGATGTAAATGTATGTTTTGGGCATAAAAACAACGGGGCTCCAAGTTTAAATACAGGGACTCCGAAGTCAAGCTTCTCAGATTAAATCCTGGCACATTCACTTACTAGTTCTGTGTTTGCCCTGCACCAAATTCCTCATCTGTAAAATGAAGATGATAGCCTTCCATATCTTAGAGTTATTGTGAGCAATAAATGAGTTAACTAGTGTGAGGTGACTGAAACATGTGTTTTCTTATTATATTATTTCAGACATCCAAATTAGCAGTTTGAATGCCTTTCCATGCTGGGAGCATTGCTTTCTAACAGTGCCCAGTCCTAGCAAAATTTAGGCGCAGTTGAGTTTATCTTTTCTGTACTCATTCTTCTTTGCACTCTTTTCTTTATCTTTGGGCACCCAGTATTCTGACTATATCCCGCAATTGTAATGTCCTGCTTGTTTCTGTCTACCTCTGAAAGCAATTGTTATGCTCAAACTTGCCAACCTAAAGCTGAACATGGTAGCACGCATCTGTAATCCAAGCCACTTGGGATGATGAAGCAGGTGGATCACTTGAACCTAGGAATTTGAGGCTGCAGTTTGCTATGATTGCACCTATGAATAGCCACTGCACTTCAGCTTGGGCAACATTGTTCTCTTTCAAAAAAATGCTTGCCAACTATTTCTTCACACCAGAACTGTCTGACTCTATTCCCTCAGGATCTCATGAAATAATATCTGAACTATTTAAGACATATTTGTTTAGTATGTTGCCCTTCCAAAGAATATTTTGCCTTTAAGAGAGATTTTCTGTAGTACTGCCACTTCAACAATAAGGTGAATATTAGGAAAATTTACATATTGTGATAAAACAGTATTAAAGGGAAAGAAAATCAATGACTTTCGAGTATTTGTTATGTTATTTCAGTTAATCCTCAGGTATGAAATTTATTATTCTCTTCCATTTCAGAGATAAGGTGTCTGTCTCAGAGGGAAGAGGTGATATGATTAAAATCATACAACTAATAAATTGAAAGTAGGCTGCAAATTCTGGTCTATCTGGCTCTAAAATCTGTTCTCAGTATTTTAAATAAAAAGTTCTTTAATCAATGTTCCTTAAATCACAGCATTTGTGTAAATGATCCTCGTGCATGTCTTAAGAGTGGCTTTTTCTCTTTAGGAACTGTTGAATTGCTCCCAGTTTGGCATCACAATTCAAAATATATCCAGAATACTTTCCATACTATCTTATAATACTTGGAAAGTTAAGGTACCAACTAAAGACGTAACGTATCTTACATGGACATTTTTTAGATATACATACTATATATCAAACACACATGTCCATTACACATGTGAGTTCTCTGTTGGTTTACCAGTGATTTTTTTTTTTTTTTGAGTTGGAGTCTAACTCTGTCTCCCAGACTGGAGTGCAGTGGCACACTACTGGCCACTGCAGCCTCGACCTACTGGGCTCCGGTGATTCTTCCGCCTCAGCCTTCCAAGTAGCTGGCACTACAGGCAGGCGTCATCACGGCTGGCTAATTTTTCTTGATTTATTGTAGAGATAAGGTCTTGCCAAGATTCCCAGGTTGGTCTCAAACCCACGGGCTCAGGCAATCCACTAGCTTCAGCCTCACAAAGTGCTGGGATTACAGGCTTAGCCACCGAGCCCGCCGAATTTTTTTAAAAAGCAGAAACAAAGTAAATACAATGAGTATGTTTTCATCAAATCAGTGTATCTTCTTGGCCGAATATTCCATAGTAGAAGTGCAAGCTAGTGTTTGTATTAAACAAACTAAGTACATCCTTTTGTTGACAGAAAAGGAAAACGACTATTAGGGAAAAGCAGAGACCCACAATGAATATGCATGAAATCTGAAATATATTGGTTGTTAAGATGTAAGAGCCTAGCATATGTGAAATATTCTTCAAGCACATGAATTAGCACAAATCTATCATGAGTTTGTCCAACTCTATTCAGAAAGGCTTAAGGTTTTATATTTGGCAAAAAGCATGCATATCATGCCTCTTGTTCTTTGCTGAATCACCTCATTTTATAGTTCTAAGAGAAGGAAAGCTGGCTGCAGGGTTTATGTTGATTTATTAACTTCTTTGAAGTGTTTCCTTGATAAGTGTATCCTTTTAGAGGTCTTCAGAATGACTGCTGAAAGAAACACAGCAAAATCTTCCTTTTATTTCCAGGGTTCATTGTATATTATCAGTCAGCAAACTGGGCACCTACACACGCAAAGCAGTATATAAAATACCGGGGGATGCAGAAATAGTATGGAGCTTGGATTGTTCATGGAAAGAAAAGCCATTTATGTACAAAAAAAAAAAGACAACTAAATCAAGAGCACATAAACTAAGTGATATAGACAATGAGAGCTTTAGATAAGATGAATTTTTCGGCCAGTTAGGTATCAGGATAAAAACAAGTAAATCTTTTTTTTTCAGGATCTCACTCTGTTTTCCAGGCTGGAATGCAGGGACACAGTCACGGTTCACCACAGCCTCAACTTCCTGGATTCAGGCAATTCTTCTGCTCCAGTTTCCTAAGTAGTTGGGACTACAGGCACGTGCCAGCTTGCCTGGAGAATTTTTTGTGTGTTTTGTAGAGGTGAGGTCTCATTTACATAGCCTAGGCTGATCTTGAACTCCTAGGCTCAAGGGATTGCACCTCAGTCCCCGAAAAGTGTGAGCCACTGTGCCCAGTCATAAAATGGGTCAGTCCTTATAATTAAGTTTATTGCACATAATTTCAGTCTTACCCAACCTATTTTCTGAATACTGTCATGAATGCATAATAAGGAAAGGTAAATGTACTTTTTCAAACAATAGGTAGGTAGCAAAGGCTAAGTAATAATTGGTTCTATATACTGCAAGTGATATGCTCTGTAAAAAGAATCCAGTAATTTCTAGCTTTAAAGCTCTAATGTTATAAAAGAAACTTTATTAGATGTTAAGATATAATGTGTATAATGTGACTCAGATCAAAAGTATCCAAAACAGCACAAAATCAATTGAAAATGGTAACGATTAATACAGGCAGACTTTACCTTACTACCGCCTAATGGAATAAAGTATGGTACCAAGACACCCTACTCTGCTATAATGCAAGGTCATGAACAATAATGATTAAGAGAGAAGGCAGCCGGGCTCGGTGGCTCAGCCTGTAATTCCATGCCTTTGGGAGGCCGAGGTGAGTGGATTGCCTGAGCCCGCGGGTTTGAGACCCGCCTGGGCAGTGAGACCTCATCTCTACAATAAATTAAAAAATCAGCCAGGCATGGTAGCGCATGCCTGTAATTCCAGCTACTCGGAAGGCTGAGGCAGAAGGATCGCCAGAGCCCAGGAGATCGAGGCTGCGGTGGCCGGGAGCGTCCACTGCACTCCAGTCTGGGCGATAGAGTGAGACTCCAACTCAAAAAAAAAAAAAAAAAAAGAGAGAGAGAAGGCAAATGAGCCAGCACCACTAATGCCAAGAGAAAGTAGAGTAGAAAAGGAGAAGAATAAATACAAAGAATAGTCTAGCCATAGATTATGTCTAAAGGCCAGAACGAGATGTAAGGAGATTTAAACAAGTAGTCAAGAAAAAAAGGGATCACATAGAAATAAGGTGTTAAGACAGAGTAATGGATCAAAGCCAAGAAAGCAATAAGAAGAACAGAGTCATAAAAAGCATTTCAGAAGTTAAGGCCAGATTCCTGAAAGAGAACCTAGTTGGCTGACTGTCTAGGCTTGGCCATTCCTAGTCAGGAATCTTGAAAGGCTGCCACAGTCTTAAAACTTTACATACCTGGAAGATCCTATATCTTATTCTAACAAGGTAGAATTTCTGATAGAAATGATACATGACTTAGGGGCTTTAGAATCCTCAATTCATTGTTTAAAAAAGGGTAGTTTGTTACTGAATTGTTAAGTTAAAATAAGGAAGAAAAGAGTCTTTGGGATCAGACCTTTGCTCTAGCTTGCTGTTAAGTATTAGAAATAATATTTTATTCCTATTTAAGTTTCCAGTGAAGATCCATTTGCAAAGTATATAAGACCCAGAGACAGCTACAAGGATTTTAAATGCCTACTATATTTTCAAGGCAGAATAAGATTAGGTATCAAGATAGTTTCAAACTTCAAGTTTGGACAAAAAAGCCTGCTTGTGGCTTAGGCAAATGCTTTGCATATTATTTCTCTGTGAATTCAACTCAAACATGATTTAGTTAATTTATCACCTCATTGATTGTCATGATGCTAATGCCATATTTAAAAATATTCCAATTGAAACAAATCCCAGAAATGTTCATAACACATCAGATGGTTTTGTTGCTGTAGTGACTTTGTTCCTTCATGAAGACAGCATTTCTAGGAATAATTTCAAAACAGAGCAGATGAATAGGATTTATTGGAAGATTGTGTAAGTTTTTTTGCATAGAATGTGCCAGCACCTGGGAACCTTCATTTATCTTTAGTGTACTCTATTTGTACTTTTGTCAGGCACGAGAAACCAAACAAAGCACAAAACATTCACAGGGGATGGTATAAACAAGAATATCACCTTAACTTTTATTTTCTAGAAGCTTACAACACCAGAAAAAATACAATAAGTCCCCTACATACGAACCTTCAGGTTGCAAGCTTTTAAAGATGCCAGCGTGTGTTCACATTATTTGAAAAGGTACTGTTAGTTTTTGAGGCACAGGACCTGAATAGTACAACGAAGACTGCAGCAGCAGTTCAGAATGCAATCCAGTGCTACCATGTCAGCGACGATGAGAAAAAGAGTCACTACCCAGGCAGTACTGAACCATTTTTTTCAAGAGAGTAGATAGAATTGAATCCAGCAAGGGACCAGAACCTGTGCCATCAATGTCAGGTGTGAGTGAAGTTGTAGCTTGCCCTCCGTTGCCTATTGCTGATGATCCTTCAGCTCTACCATCTCCCTCCTCCAATCTCTCCTCCAGTCAGTAACTCTTCTTGCCTGTTCACTCGATGCCAGCCCCTGTATGCCAGCCGTTGTACTGTACCATACTACTGTACTTTTCAAGGTACTATACTATAAGATTTAAAATGTTTTATTGTGTGTGTGTGTTTTTTATGTACCATTTGTGCAAAAAGTCTTATAAACCTATTCCATACAGTACTATATAGTTGATTGTGTTAGTTGGGTACCTAAGCTAACTTTGTTGGACAAACAAATTGGACTTATGAATGTTCTTTTGGAAGAGAATTCCTTCATATGTGGGGAACTTACTGTGTTTATTTTCCGCACATTGGAAGAACCCCAATTAAAATCATTATAGCAAGTTAACAAAGTAGAAATCTACTTTCCCCTCCATTTTACAAGCACAGAGCTAAAATAGCTTGCCTAATTTAAATGAACTTCCATTCTAGCTACTTATTTTTTCCATGTTACCACAGGATGGAAGTCAGATTTGATCAAGGGATTTACTGCTGTTCCAAGGAGGCAGAGTGAGAATTGTTCAAGTCCTTGGCGTCTTTGTGGAACTAGAAAGAAGTATTACTTGATATACATTCTCTGTAATTTTGTCGAAAAAGAAGAGATAGAGCTACTCGTGGAAACAGTCTATTCTCACCAACAGCATCCAAAACTGGTGGACCTGATCCTGTCTTAAAGTAAAGAAAGTAAAATGTAATTCCTCTTGAGATGAATTTCTTTTTCCAGGGGAACCAATTTATGTCAGTCAGAGGAGTTCTTGTCTCCGATGAGAAAGCATATGTCGCTCTTATACCACAGAATAAAACTGAGCTAATAACTTTTAACTTGGGAGGAACTCAGGTATAATTTGATTTTGCAAAAATTACACGAATGATATACATATTTATAGTATGAAGTTTGCACAGGAAAACGGTCATCTGAAATGGCTTAATATGTAACATTTAGTTTAGTAGCTTCCTCAACAGAGTTTCTCAGGTAATATGCTATATTCTGTCTCATACTTTAGCAAATCAAGTCTCTCTTTTATGCCTTTTTCTGAGTGAATTACAATCTCGGGATCAATGCTTCTTATCACTATCCCTGTGGGTCTTCAGAACATTCCTATTTAAGAATAAATACATTGCTTCAAAAGAGCAACATATTCATCCCAGCATGCTGTAGTACATATGATCAAAATCAGCTTGTCAGAGTAAAACTCTAAAACAGTGTTTTCCGGTTGATTTTTGTTTGTTGTGAGTCAGGATCTCATTCTGCTGCCCAGGCTGGAGTGAAGCTCTCTGTAGCATCAACCACCTGGGCTCAGGCAATACTTCTGCTTCAGTCTCCCAAGTACCTGGGACTGTAGGTGAGTGCCACCATGACAGGCTAATTTGTTTTTATTTTCTGTAGAGACAAGGTCTCTCTATATTGCCTAGGCTGGTTTCAAACTCCAGATCTCGAGCAATCCTCCCACCTCTGACTCCCCAAGTTTTGGGATTACAGGTGTGAGTCACTGTGCCAGGCCTAAAACAGTATCTTTCAAGCTATTTATGAAAAAAAGTCAGATCCCCACTCACTTCATATATCACTATAAAGTTTTCTGAATTTTCATCATCAATTTCTGTACTTAACTGGCTCAGTCCTGGAGAAGCATGAATCTGTAGACTATATTTTGAGTAGCATTGCCCAAAATGAAAATATTAACAGGGAGGTACGTATTTTGACAAGACAAGGGGAAAGCAAAGGTCTACACTACAGCTTAATTGCTATCTGATGGGGAGGGGTAGACCTAAGGAAGATGCCACAATGGCACTGGACCCTGGGAGGGCATTAGAATACATTGTTTGTTTCACAGTCTGGTAGAAAGGCCAGTCCCCAAAATGAGAAAACATGACATGGAAGATGAGTTATTGATAAACAAAGTGAATCTCTGAAAGAAGGTTCTTTCAGTAGTTTTAGAATTCTGAAAGTCTGAGATGCAAAAGTTAGGGCTAACTTTTGGTGTCGTCATAAATAGCCATTGTAACTGTTCCAAAGTAATTAGTGAGAAGTTGAAATACTAGCTATCCAATTTTATAACTTATTTTTTAAACCCTTGAGCAGTTGTTATGAAATATTAAATTTCCTAACACCTTTGGGCTATAATCTTGCTAGGTTTCAAAAACTTAGCAGAATTGAGCTTAGGCAGAAACTAAATGAAAACAACAGAAAACATTCCTCACATGCTGTTGTATATGGAACATTTTGAGGAGATTCAATTACTGAGTTTCTTGTTTCTGAGCTAAAACGTAAGCCAGCTTCAGAAAGATAATGTTCTCCAATCAGAAATAAATACTTTGGAAAGAAAGAATGATTTCCAATCTTAACGACCATGCTGCATCTTCAGAGGAGGAGTAACACATTAGCACAATCATCCCAGAAAATCATTCAGTGGGCAAATTTGATTTTGCTTTTTGCTTAGGCTCAAAAAATAGCAAGATTTTTTCATAGATATAACTCATCCAAATCCAACATCTAATGAGACCAAAATGAAAACTGCATAGTTGTTTACTGTGCTCAACCCCAGGTGGAGTATTTCCATAGGAATATTCTTGAAGCCAGGACCAGAGGGATCAAAAAGTGGAAGACCCAAAACAAAAGTAGGAACCCCCAAGGACTAACTTGTATTTCTTTAATATTTTACCTGATGGAAGGTCTGACCCATCATAAGTGTTGATCCTGTGACTACTGTCAGTTTATTTCAGTGTGATATAAAGGAGATTGTTAATAATGTTAATCATAATTACTCAACATTCAAACAAACTAGTGGTTGAAAGGACAACAAAAGAACCTTCACTTCTATGCTTGTTTTTAATTGTTGACACAATTTTTGTTTGAGAAGTTTACTTTGTGCGGGTAGCGTATAGCGTGGTGTATATGAAGTAAATCCATTTGCATTTAAAATTGTACTCCAGCAAGAAAAAAAATAATTCAGGCATTGCTGGTGAATTACGTATACTACCTGGTCATTCCAGATTGTATTTATTTTTACCTATCATTTATTTTACTATACATGTAACCCACAAAAACTGAATGTATAGCAAATATATCCCCCCCCCACCATGATTTAGAGCAAGGCTACAATTACACAGTAAACGAGTAAAATAATTCCAGATGGTTGATTTCACATATCTGACAGTCACAGAGGGGTTGTGTTTAGCTCAAATATCAACTAGAAAATTTGTTATAAGGAGAGGAAGCAGGGAACACACACACACACACACACACACACACACACACACACACACACACACACCATCCTATATCCACTCGTTTCTTCGCCAAGAAATCAGGTGAAATTTTATTGCTAATTTGTGATTTCTACCAACATTTTATCTCAGAAATTCCAAATCCATGTAGGTTTAGAATGCCTTCCCTATTTAATTAACTTCTATCTCTTTAATTAAGGATGCTTGGTTTCTTCAGAGGTGATCTTTTCTTTATATTTGTCAAAAGAAGAACTTGGGCTAATCCATGGAGATGTATAGGCTAATACACTTGAGGAGTCTTTTTTGCATTCCTGTCAACAACTGAGTTTTAGTGCAAGAAAGTCATTAGTGTCTGTTAGTGAAAGAAAATGTGAAGAGCACTTAAAAATAAGGTGAATTTTACAAGTCATATATTTTCTAGCAGAAACCTAAAGTCTTTCTTTTCATAGTTCAATAGTCGGATTCAAGGCCCTGGGCTTTCCTTAAATTCCCACGTGAAGGCACCACACAATAAGTTTACATATTGGACACTAATATATGTGCATTTCCAATCTTTTAATTTTCATAGACATTAGCTGTCTTAGATGGTACCATGCAGAACTAATGTCATTTTAGGGTTTCAGGAGAAAGTCACTATGTCTTGTAGCCTAATACGTTTAACTATTACAATGAAATATCTTCTACTATAAGATCAGGATCATGACAACAAGTAGATTAGGAGTTGTCATTTCTACCTAGCTACCTGCTGCTGTGGCTGGTAATAATAAATAAATCAATACCTCTTCCTCTTCACCCTCACACAAATGTACACAATATTATTCCCTTTGCAATGTTCCAAACAAGGTCAAATATAAACTGATGCAAATTGAGATATGCAATTATTTCTCCCACTTAGACTTTAATTATTATTAAACTCAATCTTGTTATTTAACCTCATCTCAACCTTCACTTATGTAATTTTCTTGATATCACTTGAAGGTGATTTACAAAAAAAAACCTATAGTGTATCACTCATTAATTTCTTCCATTCTACCCTGTTAAAGATTAAAAAATCCATATGGGTGAACTGCCCAGGTTTTTAACCACAATTCACAAATATTGCTGCTCCTATAAGAGGATATTTCTTTATAATAATATTTTACATTCAGGAATGGTTACATAGTTTGCATGATCATGTGCAAAATAAAAAATGTGGGATCACTTATTCAAAAAAACTTAAGAATTCCAATATGGTGATAAAAGAGCATTAAATCAAGTATGGGGCCCTTCTAAGCCTAAAGCACAGTACAACTGTACAGTTTGCATGCCCATGAAACCAGCCCTGCTTACTCTTATACATTATTTTTATAGTTAATACACATAAACTAATTTATTTAATTCTCAGAACCACTTGTGAGGCAAGCAGAAAAGCTAATGTCAGTCTCATTTTTTTCTGGCGATGTTTTCAGAATCTGATGTTCACAGAATTTGTGTGTGACCATCAAACTGGTAAATAACAGAGTTATGACTCTAGCCTTCTGACTTCTTTTGCAGTGTTTCTTCCACTATACTGCATTGCTTTTTTTATGAAAACAGCATCAAAAAAGTGTGCTTGCCTCTTCAGATATGCTTTGTTAATATGCAATTCCAGAAATAATAAGCATGCATAAATAACTGGTAATTAGTATGAATTTGAAATTCTGTAATTAACTCGATTGTTATTCAATCACTATTGTTAAAATAAATAAATAAATAAATAAATGGGCCTCTAATCCGAGCCACTCCGGAGCCTGAGGTGGGAGAATCACTTGAGTCCAGGAGTCTGAGACCAGCCTGGGCCACATAGTGAGACCCTGTCTCAATAAATAAATAAATAAATGATAAAAATAAAAAATTAGATGGGAAGCTACAAGATTGAAATGACTCCAGTGTTCTGGGTTCCAAAGTAACCAAACCGAAACCCAACTCAGAGTAACTTCAACAACCAGAAACTGCTAACTATCCCTTAACTAGACATCTTATCAGTCAGAAACAGCCAACTAATGTCTAACTGGAAACTTTCCACTTTCAATGAATGTGTGTGTGTGTGTGTGTGTGTGTGTGTGTGTGTGTGTGTGTGTGTGTGTGTGTGTGTGTCAGAGTCTCTGTTGCACAGACTGGAGTGCAGTGGCACAGTCTGGATCACTGCAGTTTCAACTTCCTGGGTTCAGGCAATCCTTCTGCCTCAGCCTCCTGGGTAGCTGGAACTACAGAGGTGTACCATCACACCCAGCTAATTTTTGATTGTTTTGTTGAGACATGGTCTCACTGTGTTGCCTAGGCTGACCTTAAACTCTTGGGCTCAAGCAATTCTCCTGCCTCAGCCTTCCAAAGTGTGGGGATTAGAGGCCTGAGTCATAGTGCCAGGGTCAAGTATATATATTTTTATTTTGCTTTCCTGACTACCTTATAAAAGTTTACTCTTTGAGTCCCTTTGGTGGAGCCCCAAACTGTCTACGGTTTGGAACCATCTGATTCAGAATCACTGCTCAAATAAACTCTTTAAAATTTTAATGTGCCCAAGTTTATCATTTGACATTATTAAACTGAGACTGGGGTGTCATTTTTTCAACTGAGAAGCAAACAAAGCAAAACTAAACTAAAAGCAAAACAAGCAAACCAACAAAAATTGCATCACTTTTTCTCAACAAGAGTGGTTCCACGCAACCAACGCCTTTACGTCCTTTGCCTGTCCACAGCCCTCAGCAAGCCTCTCACAACCTTGGCACCAGAAGTCATTATAGTACTTTCTCCTTCCTCCTGTGTTAATTGAGAGTTGCTAATGGCCAAATTCAGTCAAGAAAAGAGCTTTTTATTAAAATAGCTGGTCCTTTTTCTGGAAAAGAACTCCTGTGCTAATCTCAGTGAAAACCACACATTGCCTTTTCTATCTATTATTAATTCATTTCCAAAACAGGAAAAAAAAATGAAGAAAAGATAATGCTGCTTTTCTCCATTCCCCTCACCACCAGTTTGTGTAAAATCTGCTCTTGACCCTGCTAGAATTTCTTTCCAATCAGGAAAAGGTTGCCATAACAACCAATTTACTAACTCAGTCGATCTGCTTTGCTCAGCTTTTGCTGAACACTCAATTAACATGAATTGTTTCATTCATCTAGTAATTTTTTGCTGTGCTCCTACTATGTGCAAGGGCCATGATCCAGTACTTCTGTCAGAAATCAAAATTTGCAGGTCTTAAGGAGAAAATTGCTAGGCTGATATTAAAGAATACAAGTTATGAAATACACACACACATTTGAATTTTGCATAATGTACAGATTTTTTATATTATGTATATTTATATAAAGTATACACATTTCACATATCATGTACATTATAGTCATTTAAGGTTTTGAGATCCTTTTGGTGTGGAGTATTGTGCACTGGTATTTTGAATCTAGGGACTTTGGGTAGGATGTTATTTTCTGTTTTGGAATGTAGGGGAGTGGAAAGGAGGCTGGTTCACATAATTCAAGAGAAATTACTTCTTGAATGTAGAACAAAAGAACTGCTAATGATTTAGTTTAACTCAGTTATCCTTCCAGTGCACAATATAGTATAGTTCATTCATTATAGAGAGCAATTGTTTCAAGGACAGAAACCAGAGAGAGCCATTGTGCAAGCAAACTCATTGTGCAGAATATAGTATACCCAGATCAACAAATCTTTGTTTAAATAATAATAATAATTAGTATTTTGAACTCTCTTTCATTTGCATAACACATCATACTTTGGAAGTGCTCTCTGGAGTCTTGTAATCTCATACAACTATTCTGTATCTCATAGGCCATAAGAATAAACTCCTGGAAGACCACATTTCAGAGGAGCTTATTTTGGGCCCTAAGGGAAAACTTATTTTCTTCCCTTGAAAATAGGTTGTATTTATGTTATCACTAAAAGATAGAACCTCCAAACCCCCATTCTTTCTGTGTTTGAGGAGACAGGAGAAAGAGAGAGAGAAACATTATAGGGATGAAGGTGGGAAGTACCAACATACACTGTCCTGAGAGATAGCAGTTTGAATCGCAATACTTCTCTCAGAATGGGGAAGAAGATTGAAGGGGGACACTACCTCTTATGTCTCCTTCTAAGCCAAGCACCTGGCTCACATTCTGTGGTCAACTTTTAATATGTGTGCATTTGATTTCTCTATAAGTTTAGGGATGCTTTCTATGAGTTCCAAGATTCTTGAGAACAAGGATTATGTCCACCATTTTTTTGTGTACTCCGCATAGTATATCACATCAGATGAATATACACAATAGATGTTTGGTGCTCTTTTTCGTTAAATGTCATAGAAGCATACATACACACACATTTATTTCTTTGTTTCTTTTTTATAAAACATTCTTGGCTTCCTGACTTTAGCAGTTGAAAATATATGACCTAGCTCTTTCTTATCAATTTCCACTACCCTACAAGAATGTCAGCATTCAATAGGGCAGCATTAATCTCCTTGGTCCCAAGCAACATTTATGCCCCTCATTTCCTCTACCAGCTGAAGTCATCTTTGCCATATTCTTTAGGGATATTTTAAAATAGCAGTAATAACCCAATTTCTAGTTTCAAATTTTGCAACCTTGGGAAAAATCACTTAGCCTACCAGTGCCTCAGTATCCTCAACTGTTAAGTGATATTCGTTAGGCCTGCCTTACCTGTTTTACTGGTTTATTGCAGCCACCAAATTAGTGAGGAGCATCGCATGGTGTCACTGCTGAAAGTGATCTTAGAAATCATCTAAAGCAGCCCTACATTTTAAATGGTCACTGACATTCATGATTGCCCAAACTCACACAGTAGGAGAGCCATGCCAATGTTTCAGGTTTATATTCCAGTACTATTTGAGCTACTTTCTGTTAATATTCTGAAAACACTTGGAAAAGTACAAATACAAATTGTTATGATTAGTATTCATTGTATGACTCCTTCAAGTTCTGCGAGGACTACTGAAGACGATGAAGTTCAAGAAAGCAATGCCTTTATCAGAGGTCATGATAAAAAACTAGTACCTTGGCTGTCAAGGAAAGGACAGGAATCCAGCCAACGTCCTTTGATAAATTAAAAGTTAACTCTTCCAAGATGATAATAAAAAAGAGCATCTGCACATAAAGAAGGTTTCTAGACCCACAGACATGGCTTTTGTTATCCTGGTCTCATCTTCCTCTTGGGAGTGTTATTCCTCTCCATGCTTGTCACAAAGTAGTGAGGGAGAGATTATTCCCCCTTTATCTTCATGGATGAACAAATTACAGATATCATGAGTACTTTACTCATCATCTTTTTCTGTGACACAGCTAAAACCGGGTTTTTATTTTTATACAAGATTAATAAACATCTAGGGGCAGTAGGAGGGAAACAAACTCAAAGAGCAACATGTAACTAGATAGTATTGTTTCTAAAATCCAAGATACTCATCCTTAGCTTGTCATCTTCCAAAGGATACATTCAGATCAAACTCTCAGAATGCCTTTATGTGGCCATTTTAACACTGTTAACTGAAGAAGTCTGCAATTATGTAAGTATTCCAAATATAAAATGCCTAAGAGGGAATCTATTTCCCTGTTGCTATTGCCTAAGAATCATTTAAAAATTTTAGTTTTCTATATGATGGTCTGCTTCTTCCTCCAGATGACTAACTTTGGGAAAGTCTATTCCCATTAAGATAGACCTATCTCTAACCCAGTTTCAACCTTCTCAGCGGGATTAGCCTTGGTTGAAACTGCTTAACAGATCACTATATCTTTTTGTATAATCGTACTTCTTTCACTATCCCCACAGGTATTGAGGCCAAGGTCACTCTCCAATAAACTTCCTGAATGCAAATCTCCAGTTCAGGGTCTGTTTCCCAGGTAACCCAACCTAGGAGGGATGGTTCTAGGAATAGTCAAGAAGGCAAACTCTAAAATGGAATTTTGCAGCTGGATATCCTGCAATTAGTTAGCAATTAGAGTCCTTATTGCTAGGGGTAGGTGAAGCACTGATAACCCCTGGCATGCATAAAATTATCAAAACTTTCACAGATTGTAAAGTAGAATCAAATACTGATAGAAGGGGGAGAGTTACAATATTTTAGGCATTTGAAAGATGTAGATGGAGTACTATTAATAAGGGCAGTGGAATAAAAGATTTTTTGCTAAATTCCATTGATTCACTAGAGGAAAACAAGAAAAAGGTAAGGGTAATTCATCACAAGTTGAGTTCAAGTGTAAAAGTCATAGGAACTCTTTGGGGTCATATAAACAAAATGCTATTTCCTGTAGTTAGAGGACAGAAAAACCTAAGAATCTTTGTTCAGGCATTAATTATAAGAGTAACAGGAAGGGTACTTGGGTCATTACCAGGGGAGTGAGAGCCAGTTAGAAGCCCAAACTTCACCTGCATGCAGCCTACTATGTAGTCAATCCTCACTTGTATCCCACATTCCTATAATAAAATACAAATTAAAAAAAAAACAACAGTAAAAAAAAAGACAAAGATGGCAAAAAAATAATAAACAGAGAGTAACAGAAGTCTTGAGGAAATGGAATGCTCATCCCTGGATTATCTGCTTACCAAGGTCAGGGCCCAAGTTAGGAAGGATGGGACTCTGATACTAAGGGATGGAAATATTTGTATTGACTCATCAAAAACCTTGAAATCTTGAGTCCCTTGGAGTAGCTCATTTCTTCCTGTTAGAGGCTATCTCTTTCCCTTTGATTGAAGAACATGCAGAAGCTTCTGCCTTGCAAATTAACTTGCATCTATATCAGAATCTACTCCCTCCTCCCTGCCTGGACACTGGGCCAAAAGCTAGAATCAATTTTGCCAAAAAAGAAAAAAAAAACAACTGACTGGGGAAGATCTGGATTGGTAGAAGGAGGAAATGGACTATATTTCAAAAGTAGCTGCAGGATCTAGCCAACATCAACTAGCAGAAGCTAGGAGAATATACAACTTGAGTGTCCCTAATCCAAAATTCCAAAATCTGAAATACTCCAAAACCTGAAACTTTTTGAGATCTGAAATAATAATCAGAAAACACTCAATGGGTCATTTTTGGATTTTGAATTTTGAATTTCCAGATCAGGGATGCTGAATCAGTAATGTAAGTATTTCAAAATCCAAAGCTGGAAACACTTCTGGCCCCAAGAGTTTTGGATAAGGGATACTCAATCTGTATGTGATAGTGGCTGATGAGTGTGCTGGATCAAGGGAAAGCAGTAGGTCAGATGGAGTAAGGTTGAGTTTATTAATATGGGCATATTCTTTCATGATATAGGTTTTAACACCTGACGTGAGCTTCTCCTTCATTTGTCTTTCACTCATATGTCAGCAATAGTGGGACTCTTAGTTTTCTGTACATTTTTTATACTGCACCAAGCTACTAAACTGTTGCTCATATTTTGTTCACCCTCTTCCTGGAATTCCCTTACCACCTTTCTTCATTTGATTACCTTCAGCTCATCCTTCAAGTTTCATCTACTTCCAAATACCCAGCTTGTGCTAAGTGCCTCTTCTTGTCTCATAGTACCCTTTTCAGACCTCTTATACTGTGAACTTATTTATGTATTGGTCTCTCTCTCACACCTCATTCTCAGTATCAAGAATTAAGGGTTACTCATCTTTGTATTTTTTATATCCATCATGGCTTCTTTTTTTTTTTTTTTTTACATTGAGGCACACAACAAATATTTACTGAATTATATGAAACTCACTTGCAAGTATCATCTGTCTATGAGAATCCTTTTCCAGTCATGAGCAAAGCTCTGCTTACAGCCATAGTTATTATTACCAAGTTGTAGATTGAGGTTACTACTTTGTAGAGTGGTCAGTAAATGAGTTTTAAAGTTTTTATATAAATATAGATGGATATGTGGTATGTATTCTGTGAAAATAATCACTTTCTCAGTGCATGAAAATTTTTTGTAGAGATGAGGTCTTACTATGTTGCTTAGGTTGGTCCTGAAATCCTGCGCTCAAGCAATCCTTATGGCTTGGCCTCCCAAAGTGCTGGGATTGCAGGTGTGAACCATTGCATCTGGCTATAAGTTTATTTTTTAGATGGAGAAACGAGCACTGAGTAAATGAGGTAAATTAGCTTTCTAATTTTGTTGCTTCTAGTTTCCCTTTTTTCATACAACATATTGAAAACAATCTTGTCTTAATCTGTTTTATGTCATTATTACAGAATATCACAGACTGGACAATTTATAATAAACAACAATTTATTTAGCTCATGGTTCTAGAGGCCAACGTTCATGAGCCACATGTAGGGAGGGTTTTTTTGCTGTGTCATAAGATGGCGAAAGGCATCACATGGGCAAGAGAGAATAAGAGAAATGGCCAAACTTATTCTTGATGAATAAGGATCCCACTCTCTCAATAAACCCACTGCCTCAATAACAGCTTAATCCATTCATGAGTGCAAGGCCTTCATGACCTAATTGACTCTTAAATGTCCTACCTGTCAACACTCTTGCGTTGGGGATTAAGTTTCCAACACAGTAACTTTGGGGGACACATTCAAACCATAGCAAATCCAATTCTATTTGTATCAATTATTCCAGCCATAGAAAGATCAGTTGTCTTTCAGTTAACAAGGGTCTTGGTAGCATAAAAAAATTAATTCAAAACTCACTTATTTTAAAGCATAAAACCAAAACCTAGAGTCCAATAAGTGTAGAAGTTATCTCAGCATTTTTTCCTCCTAATATTGGAAAAATTCAAACTTGAAAACTCTGGTACACTCTACTATTTAAACTTTTTTGTTGAAGCTAAATTAGCGAGTATGGGATCACATATTAATTAATTTGATAGATGAGAATCTTGAAATAAGGATCATGATGCATAAATGAAGAGAGTGAATGCCTTCTTACTATGGATTTATTTTGCCAAGAAGACCACCCACAACAAAACATTGCCACTTAAGTAGAAGCCTAAAATTCTACTTAAATTCCAATAGGATCAGTATAGTTATCTGACTGCAGACTCTAGTTATGCATTTGTTGAACATATATGTCCTGAGCACAATGCAAATTCTCCTAGGAGAGATGACACTTTTGCATGAATGAAATTATCATGTCAATCAAAAGGAGAGAGGAAGCAGCATTTGTGGAGAGGACAGTGGCAGTGAAAAAAGAAAAGGATGGAAAGGGAGGGCTGACGCTGCAGAACTCAACTACATCAAAATTAAGCTGCCATTGTTAGGCTCTTATGGTGTACATTGTCTGTGAGTTCTAGAGAATTGAATTAAGGTCCTGTAGAAATATATTTAAAAGCACATTACTCAAATCATTAGGAGTGTCAGAAGATTTAGTGTTATGGTAGTCAAGGGACTTTCAAGTAGCAGGTAGTGAACATAATTATGCAGTAACTGGTAGCCCTTTAAAGAGAAAAAATAGATGCCTGATTAAGCAAAGCATGTGTAGGAACAGCACAAAACTTGTTAAAGTTTAGGGTGTCTACCTGGGAGGTTTTAATCAATCTGGAGAGATGAGACTTGAATGTCATGTTAAGGAGGTTAGCATTTATCCAATGATTTTGAGCAGAGACATGACATCATATTCATACTTGAATGAATCCCAAATGGTATGTAGAAAAGGGTAGAGAGAGACGAATGTGGACGTCCAGGTAAGTGCAGCTGTGATCTAAGGATCATCTAGATCAGAATTACCTGGGCTTGGAAGGGGGACATGCTTGTTAAAATTTCAGTTCTCAAGATCTAGCCTAGATCTATCAAATTTGAATTTCTAGGTGCAAGGCTTAATCTACTTTTTTCAAAAATATCCCCAGGAAGATGTTAGATTCACTAAATGTTGCTCTAAAGAGGTAGATTCTCATATATTAGAGCTCACCAACATCATTTGTACATAGCAAGGTGATATTAGCTCTCACCCACTAAGATTCTGATTCTAGCTGGACTCGGTGGCTCAGCCTGTAATCCCGTGCTTTGGGAGGCTGAGGTGAGTGAATTGCCTGAGCCCACAGGTTTGAGACCCTCCTGGGCAACTTGGCAAG